>NC_060138.1:1160173284-1160476315 GCF_021461385.2 Schistocerca piceifrons | reverse complement strand
TTCTTGTCAGTGTTTTCCATTTATACCTACTTCGCCGATTCTATGGAGAACATCCTCATTCCTTAACTTACCAGTCCACCAAGTTTTCGACATTTTTCTGTAACACAACATCTCAAAGACTTCGGTGTTTCTTCATTTTTCGGTTTTTCCACAATCCACAATTCAGTTCCATAGAATACTGTGTACCAAATGTACATTCTCAGAAATTTCGTCGTCAAATTGAGAACTATGTTTGCTACTTGTAGACTTTTCAGGAATGCCCCTTTGCCAGTGCTAGTCTATGTATTCCTTGATGCGTCCGTCATTGTTCATTTTTCTTCCAAGGCAGAAGAAGTTAATAACTTCATCTACTTCATGATCACCAACTCTGATGTTAAGTTCCTCGCTGTTCTCATTTCTGCTAATTCTCATTACTTTTATCAGTCTATATTCTCTCATTAGAATGATCATTCCACTGAACAGATTCAGTAATTCTTCATTTTCACTGAGGATAGCAATTTCATCAACGAATCTTTGTCATTGTACTTTTCACCCTGAACTTTAATCCCAATTCTGAACCATTTTTTTATTTCCGCTTTACCACCTGTTCCAGTAAGCTGACAGCGATTTTCAGCAGCAAACCCTCAAGAGAAGTGTCCCTAGGAGGAGAAAGATTTGCTAGATCAGCCTGAGGCCTTTCAGGTGGTGCAGATGACTGGCTAATAGGCAATACTCATTGCATGCAAACACTGTAGGCTGCCATAATCAACTGAAGGGGTGAGAAAGCAACACTTTCCTCAAAGCATGTTTTTGTCTTAGTTCTACTACTGTTCTACAGGGAAGCTACTGCAGATATATGTTAACTTTCACTGGACGGCAGACCAGTTCCCACTTATTGTTCTCATACATTTAGGAACTAGTCTTTTATATCAGCCAAACAACCCAGGGACACAGTAAAATGGCACTTGCAAAGAAGAGAGTACTTCCATGCGTAACCAAATAAGTAGATTCTAAGAAAGAAATGGCTAGATTGTTTATCCAGTGAAAGCAATTGCTATATTTCTGAAGAATATTCACCCGAAAGCGACATGTTAAGTCGGAAAAACTTAATTTTTTGAACTATAAAAACATTGAGGCTTAGGTTTGTATCATTCTACAATGTTGCTGTGGAATTATAACTATTGTTTACACGCACTCTTGTTGCGAATCATAAACACATTATACTTCTCCTATTAATTACTGCGTTATTGGTACTACATTTAACATTATAAGGCTATTTGTATAGTATATTAACGTATGTTAGACATGTAAAATTGTGTTTGGTCTTTCTCATTCTGAGTATTTTGTTAGACTTATGATGCTGACAAACGTAAAAGGTCTCCAGAGGTATCACCTGCTAAAACACATAAAGCCAGAAAAAGAAGAAATATGAACATCTCGAAAAGGGTGAAATGTAAACCTCGTAAAAATTTTGACAGAGAGTACACGTCTGATAAAACAGGACAAACTGTTGGTGCTAAAGTTGTTTTCAGTTGTCAAAATAATTACCTTCTTCGTAATATTCAGTTAAAGGAGGTATTAACAATTAATGAAAATCAGAAATTAGAATTTATGTTATGTATTTTTATAGATAAAATTAGTATTTTGATTGATTAAAACATATAATTTTTTCAAATACCCAAAGTAAAGGAAAATCGCAGTTTTGCAGCGAATGGGTACTCTTATCTGTAATATTTTGGTATGTAGCGAGGCATTTTTAAGCGTCCGTGGGCTCCAGAATAATAAAGGTCACCTTAACCCTTTAGTGACCAAATTATTTCCGGAAGTTGTAGACTTTTCATGAACACTTTATTGGGCTAAGAAACCGTACATAAAATCATAGTTTAAATCTTGAAAGTGAGTCTTTTGCCTACGAGTATAAAAAAAATTTGTGGGAACTATTGTTCCCACCGAACTCTGGAGTAACTTCACTTGCTAATTTAAAAAAAATGTATTTTTTTTTAGAAATAAAACATGTTAAACGTTATATTTATATTTGTATTAGTTCATACTGTCCTTTGAGATCACTAAGGTGATGTACTATGGAACTTAGAGAAGCATGGTGCTACACACAAAGGTACACGACAGTTGCTACACATTATTTTTGTTCTCTTTTCTGTGTTCTTGGTGCTACATTGGCGGCATCTTCTGTTTGTTGTACCTTTTGTAGGGAAATGAGTTCCAACTTTTTCCAGACAAACTTCATCTGATACTCCAGACACACCTCTTTTTGGTGTTTGAAAATGAACAGGCCTTCCTCTTCACTTACGACTTGAGAAGCCAGAGATATGCGGTCTTGCCAAGTCCAATCTAAATGTTAGTTGGTCTGCTTCCACATACCGTAGGAATTGACAACTGCCAAATCCACAAGAAAGAAAAATAGTTTGTGCCACAGCTTCCATGAACGACGACCTACAGCATACCGTTCACACAGCTGATCAAATCTATCCCATTATTTTATTATACTCTGCCATAGCCAATGGGCAGAATACTTCATTTCTGCTTCCACTAACTTACCTTGTAATATTTACGTAATTTTCAGTCAAATCCAGCAAATATACACGAATACTATCTCCCTCATAAATATAAAAGTAGATAAATACAACACAAGTCACTTCACACGCAAAATGAAAGCACACTATCCAAAAAACACTGTAGCGGTCGAAACAGTGGCTCGTTTTCACGCAGGAACTGCGCTTCTGCATTGATTGACTCACAAGGTAGAAATACAACAGTTTTCGCCTAACCGTTGACAGTCTACACATAGTTAACACACTCTAACAGAGATGGTAGCACAAGCTAGAAGTGGGAACACGGATTACCGCTGAACACAGAGCGAAAACAAATAAGTGGGAACTATAGTTCCCACTGGTCATTAAAGGGTTAAGAACTTACAGAAATGAATTGCACAGAAGAGGTTTCCAAGGATTAGATTAATGTTCCTTCACGAAAATCCATAATTATGTTGTATTACGCTCATTATTGCTGTTGTTTTCTTTTAGTACATATTCAATCAAAAATTCATTAAATTTGTCTGACCTGGAAATTAGAGTGAACATTTTTTTAATTTTTTATTTTTTCATTTTTTGGTTTCCGTGATTAAAGGGGAACGCATGAACAAATATTTCACCAGAAGCAGTTGAGAAAGTTCAAAACTGCGTAAATAAATGTCAGTCATTACAGCTGATTAGAGAACCCTAATTAAGTTTACCTCGACCATGACTTGTCAGTATCTTCATTATATCATGAACTACATTCGAAATATTGTGAGGAACGTAATCCACCAAAAGCGAAAGTTCAAAATTTCTAGATATATTCAATTATGAATTTAATACTGGTTGCCTTGTTCGGACACATATCATGCACGTAATGAATTTCAAATTCAAATTGAAAATGCACAGTTGATTAACTCTCAAGATATGATTCGAAGATTAAAAATTGAAGGGGACCTACATCACGCTAAAGCATCTGCAGGACAAAATATCCACAGCTTTCCAAGTTAGCAAGTGAAAATCGTGAAGAACATCTCACAACAGACTTTGATGTACAACAGACTTTAAGAACACCTTATGTCCGGAACTGCATTCTATAGGAAGAAATTATGGACTTAGAATTAAGGTATTCATGACTATGGTTCTGAAAAGGGACATAAGTTCACGCTGAGCGAACATGACGAAAAGCGTGGATCTGATGAGATAGGAAGCTGTGTCATAAAATTCCTAGAAATTGAACAGTCTCAAGAACCATTATTCACGTTACTAGTTGTAATTGCAAAGGTCTTGGTAAAAACTGGGTGGTTGTGGCATTAGAGAGAACATGGTAACAGCAGAGGCCATTGTAAAAACTGCGCAGTTGTGGCAGTAAAGGGGACACTAGTCCAATCAGGAAAATTTTAATCCTTTTTTTTTCCACCACTCAATTCACCTGTGACCGAGATTTCGGTCGAACTGAGAAGCATGTAATAAGCAGAAAACCCTCGGTGTACATCCCTGACGATTGGATTACAGTCATTAAAGATTCCTATTTTCAGTTTGAGATTTTCACTCTGCAGCGGAGTGTGCGGTGATATGAAACTTCCTGGCAGATTAAAACTCGAGCTCGGGACCTTTGCCTTTCGCGGGCAAGTGCTCTACCAATTGAGCTACTGAAGCACGACTCACGCCCGGTCCTCACAGCTTCACTTCTGCCAGCATCTCGTCTCCTACCTTCGAAACTTTACAGAAGCTCTCCTGCTTGCAGTTGTTAAAATGAAACAAGCAAACTTTATAGATCTGACTACTTTACAGGTAAGTATTGCAAAGAAGGACAAATATGATGATGGATCTATGTTCCGAGTTTCGGAAACGACAGCTTTTCGTTTTGATGAAGGAATGCGATCACATTTGAAAGTGAAGTATCAATACACTGAATTCGAGGAATTCAGAAATGTATCACTATAAAAGGATGAGCACATCAAGACCTTAATCCATTCCAGCTATCAAGGAAATACTTGAAACCCATTCCAATTTGCGAGAAAAAAATTGGAAGATGGTTCAAATGGCGCTGAGCACTATGCGACTTAACTGCTGAGGTCATCAGTCCCATAGAACTTAGAACTACTTAAACCTAACTAACCTAAGGACATCACACACATCCATACCCGAGGCAGGATTCGAGCCTGCGACTGTAGCGGTCGCGCGGTTCCAGACTGTAGCGCCTAGAACCGTTCGGCTACCCAAGCCGGTATTGGAAGATGTTATGTCATTAATTTCATATACGGGATGAACATTAATAAAGCAAACAAACTCCAGTGACTGATTCCTGACTAGAAATGGAGGAAAAAGTTTCTATGAAAATGTGCCCAGAAATGCATGGTTGCGATGGTAGACGGCGCTGATGAACAACAGATGCTTTGACCACGTCTCGTATGTTCCTAGTGTGTTGGGGGACGTGTGCTTGATGCAGCGTACTGTAGGCAGGGGAATGGTCCGGTATTCATGTCGAGAACAAGACGAGATGGCATTTGTGTACGGCCAAGCAGACGGAAACGGTCGCGAGGCATCATGGCTATACCAAAACAAGTATCCTCATATACACCAAAGACATCACACAATATTTCAAGCCCTTTTTGGGCGTTTGTGCGATGACTGGCCTTTTCAGGCAGAACAAAGTGCAGGGAGGCGGCGGACTGTGCGTACACCAAACTTGGAGGACCGTATCCTGCACGATATTGAGACGAAATCTAGTAAAAGTTCCAGGCAATTTGCCTGCCATCATAGTGAAAGCCAATTACAGTTATGCGTAGCATGCATGACAACCGCTACTACTTCTGTCACCTGCGACGAGTACAAGGATTATCAGTAACGGATTTCGCCCCACAGGAAAGATTTTGCCAGTGGTTTTTGCATCAGACCATCACAATTATGGTATTTAAGTCATTATTCCTCTTTACTGACAATGCAACAATAACCACAACTGGCAACATCAGTCTGTATAGTCATCTGTGGGCTACAGACGTGGCACATGGTCACAAGAATCACTGACATGTACTGTGGCAACGATGCATTTTCGGACACGTGTTCCGTTTTTCCCCGCTTTCTCGATGATGTTCCTAATTTAGTAAACTTTCTCTTCTCTTAGTACGAGACATGCCGAAGCCCAGTGTTTTGTCACCCTTCTGTAATTTTTTTTATTAATAATGTGCAACTTCCTTCACAAAATAATTGTGCACACACTGTACATTAAGAAATTGGTGAAATGAACTACTTCTGTTTGATACTTAGAAAAGTTTATATGTGATCGATGGATTTATTCCAATTTTTGAAACGCTCTCCTGACAAATTTACATTTTGTGGTTTTGTATTACATCATTCTCACTCCTCCAATGTTAAAGATGCAAAAGATTACCAGGAAGTGTCAGCAAAAATTTTGTTCTCAGTGAGGTGGTCTATTGTCACAAAGTTTTTGAAACACTGTCTATCCTATATTGTGAACAGTTATGGTCTTATAACTACGGTATATCACTGGCTAGCAAAGGAGAGAATTAGTCTAAGGTCTTTATTTGATGTACTGAAAAAGCAGCTGGCCCAAAAATGAAAGAAAGACCAACAGACTGTAAAGAGTAGGTCTTTATGAAGCAGTAGAACGTCATTTACACTGGTGAAATGTGTCACATTTGGTCAGTGGAGTGTGACTGCACTGACGAACGACGTGTCGCCGGTGGTGGCCGGTAGCTGCCCTCAGATGTTCCGACCGCAGCCACGCCCACACCTCCTGCTTCATCCTCACCCCTCCCCTATCCTGTCCGACCTGGAACAAGACCGCGCAGGAGAACGACCCGCTGGAGCCCCGCCAAGGCCCCCATTCATTACACTTTCTCCAAAAGAAAGAGCTGATTAGTTCCTGACCCGAACAGACCTGGCTCTGCCTCCCGCAACTTGGAGGAAGTGGCCTCACCGTATACTCGTCCACCTCTCGGCCTTGGCCGAGGGGTGGCGGGGGTGGGGTGGGGGGTGAGAGGCTGCCTGTTCCAGAGAGCTTTCCCCTCCTCGACTTACTTTACTGTAATTTTAGAGGAGAGACCGGAAAAGAGTTCTGTCCTAGACATTTTCCCGATACTACTGGTGATTGATAAAGCTGCAAAGTGAACCGAAAATTTATTTTCACAATTAATTTCTTAGTTGGGCACCACTGACAGCTGTGATATATTTGCTGAATTACATGTCACGAATGCAGAGGAGTTTTCTGCATTAAACTGCATAAAAAAACTCAGTTACGTTGGATTTTTAATATGCGTCTGCTACTGTGTCTAGGGGTGCTATTCACGTTGTTGTTATCGTAGCCTTCTATGGAAGTCTATCCTATGCATGCCTCTTCATTTTTGCTTACCTACAAAAAAATATATACTTCAAAAACTACTTACTGTATTCGAAGTTCCTCTGTAATTTTTACCCCCAACGTTTCCCTCCATTAGGAAACTGGAAATTCGTTCTTGGTAAAGAACATGTACTCTCAACTGCTCCCTCTTTTACTAAAGTTTTACCATACATTCCTTTTTCCCGACTGGTTCAGTAGTTCCCATCCAATCTGCAGCATTCTTCTTTAGTACGACGTCCCAGAAGCTTCCATTCATCTTTTGTTTCAACTAGTTTCTTACACGTTTCTCTTCCGTAATAACCTACACTCCAAACAAAATTGAATTTGTCTTTGATGTTAACAAATTCCTCTTATTCAAACATTATTTTGTTACTAACAGTTTGCATTTTTTATCCTCTGTACTTCGTCCATCATCTTGTACTCTGCAACAAGTTTTAGTACAAATTGTCGCGCCTGGTAAAGTGCGTGCTCGGAAAGCGACAGATAGTGCAATCGAATCCCGATCAGGCCACTGATTTTTCAGTCTGCCTTTCACCCTCTCAACGATATGGTGATTACCCAGAAATAACATTTGTTTTGGATTCCACTTTAAGCGATATGTTTCCCATCCCCGGTTGGATTACTGGTTGGTTAGGGGATACAGAAGTCGCCAAATTCGCTTCCGTTTGAAGGATTTGCACTTTGCCGTTGTGACACACGAAATTATTATCATTATTATGAGTGTCTCATTTCCTAACCAAATTCTCTCACCATCGAATAATTTGAATGGAATATACTCCATTCCACTTGTATTGCTTTTCTTCGTGTTCATCTTATACATTCCGTTCAGCTTGTCTTCCGAGTCGGTGACAGAATTGCTATGTCACAGGTAAACTTATAGGTTTAGATTTCCATTCTCTGAGAATTAACTCGCTTACAAGATTTCTCCTTGGTTTCCTTTACACTTCTGTCAGTGTGCAGAATGAATAAAATTCGGGATAAGTAACAAATCTGTCTGAATCCATTCTCCATGCTGTTTCTCTTTCATACGCTCTGACTCCTATAACTATATAGTCTGATTTCTGTGAAAGTCGTGAATTTTTAGCTGCCTCTATTTTAACCTTACTACCTTCAGAATTCCAAAAGGGGTAGTCTACTCCACAATACAAAATTGTTGAGACTTTCGTGGCCACTTGTTGATAAATTTCCTGTTGGCTTCTGTCTCGGTGGTTACAGGTTTTGCAGCACGTCCACATGCACCAAAGACCATCCGGCAATTGTCGACCGTACTGTTGGAGAAATGGAATCCCCTACGCCAAAACCTCTTACCAACCTTGTGATCGGCATGCCAGCACGTTGCAGGGCATTCACTGCCGCCCATGGCGATCACACATTCCATGAAGGACCATGTCCCACCTTTTTTAATGTCGAGGGGACCCTCGTAAATCACGACATCATCAGTGTTACTATTTTCTTTGAATAAAAGTGCCATTTCTGTTCGTCTCATAGTGTACTTCTCTCATTTACCTTCTGTGCTAGTATGTAGCAGCTATATTTGTGGTCCAAGTATCAGAGAGCTATGTTATTTGGCAGTGACACACCATGCGAAAATTTCAGTCCTCCTTAAGTTTTGAACACCAGTGCGGTTTCCATACGGTGTCACAGGCCTGCAACTTCACCAGGCCGTTTTCGGGTTCGCAGTGTCCATTACGTGCTGTCTCATCAATGTGTATCTATGTAAGGAAATACGTGCACTAGGTGAAATAAACTACTGTCCATTAAAATTGCTACACCAAGAAGAAACGCAGATGATAAACGGGTATTCATTGGACAAATATATTATACTAGAACTGACATATGATTACATTTCCACGCAATTTGGGTGCATAGATCCCGAGAAAACAGTACCCAGAACAACCACCTCTGGCCGTAATAACGGCCGTGGTACGCCTGGGCATTGAGTCAAACGGGGCTTTGACGGCGTGTACAGGTACAGCAGCCCACACAGGTTCAACACGATACCACACTTCATAAAGAGTAGTGACTGGCATATTGTGACAAGCCCGTTTCTCGGCCACCATTGACCAGACGTTTTCAGGTGGTGAGAGATCTGGAGAATGTGCTGGCCAGGGCAGCAGTCGAACATTTTCTGTATCCAGTAACGCCCGTACAGGACCTGCAACATGCTGTCGTGCATTATCCTACTGAAATGTAGGGTTTCGCAGGGATCGAATGAAGGGTAGAGCCACGGGTCGTAACACATCTGAAATGTGACATGCACTGTTCTAAGCGCCGTCAATGCGAACAAGAGGTGACCGAGACGTGTAACCAATGGCACCCCATACCATCACGGCGGGTGATACGCCAGTATGGCTATGACGAATACATGCTTCCAATGAGTGTTCACAGCGATGTCGCCAAACACGGATGAGACCATCATGATGCTGTAAACAGAACCTGGACTCATCCGAAAAAATGACGTTTTGCCATTCGTGCACCAAGGTTCGTCGTTGAGTACACCAACGCAGGCACTCCTGTCTGTGATGCAGCGTCAAGGGTAATCGCAGCCATGGTCTCCGAGCTAATAGTCCATGCTGCTGCAAACGTCGTCGAACTGTTCGTGCAGATGGTTATTGTCTTGCAAACGTCCCCATCTGTTGACTTAGGGATCAAGACGTGGCTGCACGATCCGTTACAGCCATGCGGATAAGATGCCTGTCATCTCGACTGCTAGTGATACGAGGCCGTTGGGATCCAGCACGGCGTTCCGTATTATCCTCCTGAACCCACCGATTCCCTATTCTGCTAACAGTCATTGGATCACGACCAACGCGTGCAGCAATGCCGCGATACGATAAACCGTAATCGCTATAGGCTACAATCCGACCTTTATCAAAGTCGTAAACGTGATGGTACGCATTTCTCCTCCTTACACGAGGCATCACAACAGCATTTCACCAAGCAACGCCGGTCAACTGCAGTTTGTCTATGAGAAATCGGTTGGAAACTTTCCCCATGTCAGCACGTCGTAGATGCCACCACCGGCGCCAACCTTGTGTGAATGCTCTGAAAAGCTAATCACTGTAGCACGCCATATTCGTGGTGTAGCAATTTTAATGGCCAGTACTGTATGTGCACTAGGTCTCTAATGAATAAGGGTAAGTAAGTAATTGATTCCGACTGTGACCATCCCTTTCACTGATGACGGTAGGTAATTACCGGCAAGTTAGATGGCCTATTGTGCTAATGGATAGCGGCCGAGCAATGCAGGTGGCGCAGCGGCGGCTGCTGGGGCATTCAGCGGGCATTGCCTTCTGGAAGGCGTCAGAGCGTCCGCGAATGGCCGGCCGGAGAGGGCGCCGTCCATTGTGGGCTGCAGTAATAGCCACACTTAGTCTCCCTGAATGGCGGGACTGCCGCCTCGGGCGTGCAGATTAGCGCGGGTGGCACCCCGACCGGCCGCGCCTGGTGTCAAGAGGTCTCTATAGCCTCGTCAGACGTCCCTTCTGCGAGGGGAAGGGGAGCGCTCTCGCTACTTGCCACTGTAGCGTCCCGTCCACGTAAGGCAGCCACATCCGCAACACACTGAGGCACCCAGTAATGGGGGAACTCGGAGCTCTCCACTTGGACAGTCTATCTAGTCGACGTTAGGGGGAGCTCTGCCGTCTACTGCTACGCGACGATGAGCTCTGCAGACTCTCGAAAGAAGTAATTAAGGAAAGAAGGGTGTGCTTTCTTCTGTGCAAAATGTGACGTTCTTAAAAAAAATGTACGCACAAATGAAAGGTACCATTGTCTTTCCAGTGTAATTCACTGTTTGAGATGTCACCTGATCCACCTGACATTTGGAAACTACGAGTCGCATTCAGTGTGCACGCAGGGTAAAAAGATGGAAGTACCTTAGAGGTGGTTAACTAGGACACAAGGTACTGGAGTGAAAGTCACTTGACTTTTATAACAACAATTTATTAACAAACGAGGTTTCAAACAATTTGTCGCTGAGGACAGGGTGTTTTAAGCCTTCCCCAAAGTAAATTTACGGGGACTACTCTTTCACAGCAATTTCTTTTTTTTTTTAAATTAACGTGTACTGAGCCGGCCGGGGTGACCGAGCGGTTCTAGGCGCTTCAGTCTGGAACCACGCGACCGCTACGGTCGCAGGTTCGAATTCTGCCTCGGGTATGGATGTGTGTGATGTCCTCAGGTTACTTAGGTTTAAGTAGTTCTAAGTTCTAGGGGACTGATGACCTAAGAAGTTAATTCCCATAGTGCTCAGAGCCATTTGAACCATTTGAACATGTACTGAATAATAAATAAACTTAAGGGTACAACGCCACAAGCCATTTTTTTTTAAATTTTTTTAACTACTGGGACTGTGCGACTGCAACAATTCCTCTTTGTTAAAGAACATGCAGAGCATAGGCAAAATAATGTGAACGCCTGTACTTACTTGGGAATGGTTTATTAATAAGGGGTTGCACCCCCATTTGCCCGTGATACAGCTGCGATTCTTCTTGGAATACTGGCATACAGTGATTGTATAGTCTATAGTGGAATGTTTTGCCACTTTTCGGTCAGAACCTCCTCTAACTGCTGTAGTGACGAGCGAGGTGGAAGTCTGCTCCGAAGTATGCGTTCCAATACCGCCTACAAGAGTTCGATAATGTTAAAGTCTGGGGACTGTGTTGGCCAGGGAAGACGCTGCAGTTCAGTTTCATGCTCCCCATACCACGATTGTACTGGCCTGGATTTGTGAATCGATATATTATAGTCATGAAATATGGCATCAATTTTGGGGAACAACATTTGAATCACGGGGTGCACCTGGTCACCTAAAATTTCCTCATGATCGTTGGCTATGACACGGGCTTTGAGAGTAATGGTGGGGCCAGCTGAGCACCATGATACAGCTGCCAGCACCATCACACTTCCATCTCCATGCTTAACCGCTGGAATCAAGCAATCAGGATCGTAGGTTTCTTTTGGCGTTCTGCAGACGTAAACCCGGGCCTATGTTGGAAATTAAGAAGACGTTGACACGTCTGACCATATGACGTGTTTCACTGGTCATCCGTCCAGGATTTACACTACTGACACCTTGTTTTACGCTTCTTTGCGTTGATTGTTGTCACTAATGGTTTCGGTACAACAGATCGTCCCTGAATATTTGCTTTATAGAGTTCTCGGCGGACAATGTCGATAGACTCGGGGTCTCGAAGAAGGCTATTGAGCTATGCAGTCTCTTTAGGCGCGGTAGTTTTATGTTGTTTTGACATTTAGTTTGTGATTTAATTATTACTTTTGCACGATGATGTCTTTCCATGTTTTTTTGCAGGCTGTCATGACTGTTGACACAGTTTTTCTTGAAACATTCAATAAGTCGGCTGTCTTGGTTACTGATGCTCCGGCTAATCAGGATCCCGCAATCTGCCCTCTTTGTAAATCTGTTAGGTCTTTCATTGCACGTCGACCTCGGCCTCTGAATGCAAATACGAAGTGTGCATTACTCGTAAACAAGCTGCACTGATGCCTAGTCCGTACTGAACACGCACAGTCCAGAGCGACACGTGCTTTACGTCCGTTGCTGACCGTCAAACACAACCATCACATTACTACCACTGCTCACGTTATTTTGCCTTATCCCTGTACCTTGACCATTAAACACTTTAAAATATTAAAATATTAATACTTTCCTCAACATGCAATTTAAAGGCAGTAGCCCACAGCAGCAGTTACTCTTTTTTTAACAGAATGTAATGAACTTCCAACGATCCTACAGGCAGCAGTTCACCGGAACAGTTGTCTTCAAAGAGAAAACGCATCCAATTAACGGTATATGATATACTTTGATGAGAATCAAAATTCAACTCAAATTACGAATGTTACAACCTGGGGCAGTTTCTACTATAGCAGTAACAGTCTCATACCGTTCATATGAAATGAGTCAACCACTACTACCAGGTGTTAGAACGTGTTCTCAAACTAAAGACACACATTGAAATGCATTTATCGCGCTAATACCGAGTGACAAATACTGATAGAGACGGTTTGTGCTAGTCATTCCAATGAACTTTTCCGCCATTAACACAGTGTGACATTACTACTTTAATTTGAAACAATTGGTCAAATGCATTGACGTGCACTAACACACTGTGGCGGCTACTCTCAGAGTAGACACAGTTTTATAGTGGCTATTCAAATACACAGTGTGACATCTACTCTTTAATTTGCAAGAAATGTTCAAACATATTTACGTGCGGTAACACACTGTGGCACTTATTCACAAACCGATTCTGTTATGTACTGGCTTTTCAAATAAAATTTTAAGACACTAAACACTGTAACAGTTAGTAAATCAGGACCGAGGAGACAAACCGACGAAGAGGCATCGATGCCTCCGATCCCCGTAACCAGTTTGCAACTGGTCTGTGAAAGAAACGTAACTTAGTACATCACCCGCTGTTCTCAGCTCGTAGCAGGTTGTGCCAGGGTCCTGCCGCATCACTCAAACTGCACTTCACTGTGACGCCATTGCCGATTTATCGCTTCCTACACCAGGCCACAGTAGACAGCGTGCTGTACACTACTGGCCATTAAAACTGCTACACCACGAGGATGACGTGCTACACACGGGAAATTTAACCGACAGGAAGACGATGCTGTGATATGCAAATGATTAGCTTTTCAGAGCATTCACACAAGGTTGGCGCCGGTGCCGGCACCTACAACGTTCTGACACGAGGAAAGTTTCCAACCGATTTCTCATACACAAACAGCAGTTGACCGGCGTTGCCTGATCAAACGTTGTTGTGATACACTGTCTAAGGTGGAGAAATGCGTACCATCGTATTTCCGACTTTGATAAAGGTCGGATTGTAGCCTATCACGATTGGAGTTTATCGTATCACGACATTGCTGCTCGCGTTGGTCGAGATCCAATGACTGTTAGCAGAATATGGAATCGGTGGGTTCAGGAGGATAATACGGAACGCCGTGCCGGATCCCAACAACCTCGTATCACTAGCAGTCCAGATGACAGGCATCTTATCCGCATGGCTGTAACGGATTGTGCAGCCACGTTTGGATCCATGAGTCAACAGATGGGGACGTTTGCAAGACAACAACAATCTGCACGTACAGTTCGACGACGTTTTCAGCAGCATGGACTATCAGCTCGGAGACCACGGCTTCGGTTACCCTTGACGCTGCATCACAGACAGGAGCGCGTGCGATGGTGTACTCAACGACGAACCTGGGTGCACGTATCGCAAAACGTCATTTTTTCGGATGAATCCAGGTTCTGTTTACAACATCATGATGGTCACATCCGTGTTTGGCGACATCGCGGTGAACACATACTGGAAGCGTGTATTCGTCATCGCCATACTGGCGTACCACCCGGTGTGATGGTATGGGGTGTCATTCGTTACACTTATCGGTCACCTCTTGTTCGCATTGATGGCACTTTGAACCGTGGAGTTACATTTCAGATGTGGTACGGCCCGTGGATCTACCCTTCATTCGATCCCTGCGAAACCCTACATTTCAGCAGGATAATGCACGACCGCATGTTGCAGGTCCTGTACTGGCCTTTCTGGAGACAGAAAATGTTCGACTGCTGCCCTGGACAGCACATTCTCCAGATCTCTCACCAATTGAAAACGTCTGGTCAATGTTGGCCGAGCAACTGGCTCGCCACAATACGCCAGTCGCTCCTCTTGATGAACTGTGGAATCGTGTTTTAGCTGCATGAGCAGCTGTACATATACACGCCATCCAAGCTCTGTTTGACTCAATGCCCAGGCGTATCAAGGCCGTTATTACGGCCAGAGGTGGTTGTTCTGGGTACTGATTTGTCAGGGTCTATGCACACAAATTGCGTGAAAATGTAACCACATGTGAGTTCTAGTATAATATATTTGTCGAAAGAATGCCCGTTTATCATTTGCATTTCTTCTTGGTGTAGCAATTTTAATGGCCAGTAGTGTACTTCAAATCGGCGGATCCTTCCACTTGTCATTCGCACACACGGGACATATCGACACACGTTTATTAGCGTCACCCAAAATGGCAGCCGTGTTCTTAATTTAGTTTCTAAATTTTTCCCTATCTCATACTACAACGGTGTGCAAAACTGAAAGAAAGGAGCCATTTTCCTACGAAGGTCACTGCAAGTATCAAAACTCGATAAAACTTGGATCATGTACCGAAAGAGCTGCTACAATTTATTAGAGAAGGTAATTGAAAGAAATACACAATGAGGCGAACAGAAATACCACTTTTTTTCAAAGATCATAGCTACACTGGTGTCACCGCGATTTGTGATGCTCCCCTGAAAATGGCAAAAGAAGTGTTTAAAAGTATGTGTCATCCCCATGGACGGCAGTACATGCTCTGCAAATGTGCTTCCATTCTGGATAAAATGTGGTAAGGAGATCTCGTGGTAGGCCGTTCCATTCCTCCACCAACATGTCTGAAAAACTGCTCAATGGTAGTTGGTGTAAGTGGACGTGTTGCAATATGTCTCAAAAACTCGACTCACAGGCGCTCGACGCGTTAAAGTCAGAGGAAATGCCAGACCAGTATGTTTTCGCCGAATGTACTCTCGTTGTAAGAGCTAATCGTAGTCATCCATAAGAACTGCAAACGTGAATTCGGAGAACCTAGCAAACAATTACCAGTTCTCTGGCTTAGCAGTAACCGCCGTCGTAGAAGTGGATGGACGGTAGTATATGAACGTCAAGTGCGAAAATACACCAGTCCCTGGAGTAAATGAAGGTATGGCTGTCTTCTGTGGACAGTCAAATCTCCACTGGGCGTTTGGGTGGTGGATTTATGACTCTGCTTTACAGGGTGTTTCAGTAAGAGCGTGCAAAAAGATAACAGAACATAGAAACTGATCCACTGAACAATTTGAGATAGAGAAACTGGGGCAGGAGAAACCAGCTTAAGGAGAGATGGAAGTAAGTTTGTCTACCGCCTTAACATTACAGTTTTCCAGCTTATTTACAACTAATATGCATTCAAGTTTACACTATTCTTCTGTTTATTCACAATTACATTCTTTATTACCTGGAAGGAAAGAAGGAGGACGAGTCTGGTTACCTTAAGTCATGTTGCAGGTTATGCTTACTTATCCATAAGGTGACTCTGTTGTATCGTATTTACATCGTTTCAGGACAGACCATTCATTACTCAGTGCCATTCAGAGACATACGATGGAGCAGTACCGTACAGTACTTCCTTAGACTTCAAGAAGAATATAATAATTCAAATCCCAAAGAAAGCAGGTGTTCACAGATGTGAAAATTACCGAACTATCAGTGCCCCCTATCCCCCCCCCCCCCCCACACACACACACAAGAACCATGGACCTTGCCGTTGGTGGGGAGGCTTGCGTGCCACAGCGATACAGATAGCCGTACCGTAGGTGCAACTACAACGGAGCGGTATCTGTTGAGAGGCCAGACAAACGTGTGGTTCCTGAAGAGGGGCAGCAGCCTTTTCAGTAGTTACAGGGGCAACACCCTGGATGATTGACTGATCTGGCCTTGTAACACTAATCAAAACGGCCTTGCTGGGCTGATACTGCGAACGGCTGAAAGCAAGGGGAAACTACAGCCGTAATTTTTCCCGAGGGCATGCAGCTTTACTGTATGGTTAAATGATGATGGCCGTTTATCGGGTAAAATATTCCGGAGCTAAAATAGTCCCCCATTCGGATCTCCGGGCGGGGACTACTCAAGATGACGTCGTTATCAGGAGAAGGGAAAGTGTTCTACGGATCGGAGCGTGGAATGTCAGATCGCTTATAGAGCAGATAGGTTAGAAAATTTAAAAAAGGGAAATGGATAGGTTAAAGTTAGATATAGTGGGAATTAGTGAAGTTCGATGACAGGAGGAACAGGACTTTTGGCCAGGTGAATACAGGGTTATAAATACAAAATCAAATAGGGGTAATGCAGGAGTCGGTTTAATAATGAATAAAAAATAGGAGTGCGGGTAAGCTACTACAATCAGCATAGTGAACGCCTTATTGTGGCCAAGATAGACACGAAGCCCACGCTTACTACAGTAGTACAACTTGATATGACAACTAGCTCTGCAGATGATGAAGAAACTGAAGAAATGTATAATTAAATAAAAGAATTTATTCAGATAGTGAAGGGAGACGAAATTTTCATAGTCATGGGTGACTGGAATTCGGTACTAGGAAAAGGCGAGAAGGAAACGTAGTAAGTGAATATGGATTGGTGCTAAGAAATGAAAGAGGAAGCCGCCTGGTAGAATTTTGCACAGAGCATAACTTAATCATAGCTAACACTTGGTTCAAGAATCATAAAAGAAGGTTGTATACATGGAAGAAGCCTGGAGATACTGAGAGGTTTCAGATAGATTATATAATGGTAAGACAGAGATTTAGGAACCAGGTTTTAAATTGTAAGACTTTTCCAGGGGCAGATGTGGACTCTGACCACAATCTATTGTAGATTAAAACTGAAGAAACTGCAAAAAGGTGGGAATTTAAGGAGATGGGACCTGTATAAACTTAATAAACCAGAGGTTGTACACTGTTTCATGGAAAGCATAAGGGAACAATTGACAGGAATGGGGGAAAGAAATACAGTAGAAGAAGAGTGCGTAGCTTTGAGAGAGTGAAGGCAGCAGAGGATCAAGTAGGTAAAAAGACGAGGACTAGTAGAAATATTGAATTTAATTGATGAAAGGAGAAAATACAAAAATACAGTAAATGAAGCAGACAAAAAGGAATACAAACGTCTCAAAAATGAGATCGACAGGAAGTGCAAAATGGCTAAGCAGGGATGGCTGGAGGACAAATGTAAGGATGTGGAGGCTTATCTCACTAGGGGTAAGATAGATACTGCCTACAGGAAAATTAAAGATACCTTTGGAGAAATGAGAACCACTTGTATGAATATCAAGAGCTCAGATGGAAACCCAGTACTAAGCAAAGCAGGGAAAACAGAAAGGTGGAAGCAGTATATAGGGGGTCTATACAAGGGCGATGTACTTGAGAACAATATTGTGGAAATGGAAGAGGATGTAGATGAAGATGAAATGGGAGATACGATACTGCGTGAAGAGTTTGACAGAGCACTGAAAGACCTGAGCCGTTACAAGGCCCCGGGAGTAGACAACATTCCATTAGAACTACTGATGGCCTTGGGTAGCCAGTCCTGACAAAACTCTACCATCTGGTGAGCAAGATGTATGAGACAGGCGAAATACCCTCAGACTTCAAGAACAGTATAATAATTCCAATCCCAAAGAAAGCAGGTGCTGACAGATTTGAAAATTACCGAACAATCAGCTTAATACATCACGGATGCAAAATATTAATGCCCAATTCTTTACAGACGAATGGAAAAACTGGTAGAAGCCGACCTCGGGGAAGATTAGTTTGGATTCCGTAGAAATGTTGGAACGCGTGAGGTAATACTGACTCTACGACTTATCTTAGAAGAGAGATAAAGGAAAGGCAAATCTACGTTTCTAGCATTTGTAGACTTACAGAAAGCTTTTGACAATATTGACTGGAATACTCTCTTTCAAATGCTGAAGGTTGCAGGGGTAAAATACAGGGAGCGAAAGGCCATTTACAATTTGTACGGAAACCAGATGGCAGTTATAAGAGTCGAGGGACTTTAAAGGGAAGCAATATTTGGGTAGGGACTGAGACAGGGATGTGGCCTCTCCCCGATGTTTTTCAATCTGTATATTGAGCAAGAAGTGAAGGAAATAAAAGAAAAATTCGGAGTAGGTATTAAAATCCATGGAGAAGAAATAAAAACTTTGAGGTTCGCCGATGACATTGCAATTCTGTCAGAGCCAGCAAAGGACTTGGAAGAGCAGTTGAACGGAATGGACAGTGTCGTGAAAGGAGGATGTGAGATGAACATCAACAAAAGCAAAACGAGGATAATGGAATGTAGTCAAATTAAGTCGGGTGATGCTGAGGGAATTAGATTAGGAAATGAGACACTTAAAGTAGTAAAGGAGTTTTGCTATTTGGGGAGCAAAATAACTGATGGTCGAAGTGGAGAGGATATAAAATGTAGACTGGCAATGGGAAGGAAAGCGTTTCTGAAGAAGAGAAATTTGTTAACATCGAGTATAGATTTAAGAGTCAGGAAGTCATTTCTGAAAGTATTCGTATGGAGTGTAGCCATGTATGGAAGTGAGACGTGGGCGATAAATAGTTTAGACAAGAAGAGAATAGAAGCTTTCGAAATGTGGTGCTACAGAAGAATGCTGAAGATTGGATGGGTAGATCACATAACTGATGAGGAAGTATTGAGTAGGATTGGGAGAAGAGAAGTTTGTGGCACAACTCGACAATAAGAAGGGACCGGTTGTTAGGACATGTTCTGAGGCATCAAGGGATCACAAATTTAGCGTTGGAGGGCAGCGTGGAGGTTAAAAATCGTAGAGGGAGACCAAGAGATGAATACACTAAGCAGATTCAGAAGGATTTAGGCTGCAGTAGGTACTGGGAGATGAAGAGGCTTGCACAGGGTAGAGTAGCATGGAGAGTTGCATCGAACCAGTCTCAGGACTGAAGACCACAATTAACAACGGGTTGGAAGGGCAGGTCGTATTCCATGGCTCCTTGATTCTTTCCTATGAGAATATTTAAGGTCACTTGTGTATGAGGCCCCAGTGAATAAGGAGACTGAATTAGTTGCCGGAATTGTAGCTGCGTGTGATGTGATTCGAAACACCCGAGAGATACTTATCAGAATGGGCCAGAATAGCTGGCGGAGGTGGCCGAGCGATTCTAGAGGCTTCAGTGAGCTGTTAGTCGGCTAACGTTGTGGACACAACGAGTATTGCCGGTGGATGGCTTACAAAAATTTTCTATAGGATTGTTTGTTTTATATCAGTGTTGATGAGAGAAAGAATCCGCAAATTACTATTAACTGTAGTCGTGTAGTCGAGATAACAGTATGACGCCCTGATTACGGAAACAATAACCATAGATTTTAAAACAGGTAGGTGAATATTGTATCTGAGAGGGATCTATGAACTCTGTGTGTAACTAGATTTCATGAGCGAAGGAAATTTTGTTAGTATATAGCTTCGCGAGATCAACAGCCAGCCACGTCGCAAATTGATTACGTGACCATTCGTGAAAGCGATCGCCATCGTCGATTGATATGAACCAGTACTAATTACAACAAATTGTACCGTCTGTCAAGAGGAACAATGTGATTAAACAGGTCGACAAAGGGTTGCAAGGTAGTGTAAGTAAACCACTGTGGCCGAAGTGGTAGTTTCAGTTTGTTAATGTTGCTCAGTTAAACAGTATTTGAGGTCATCATTAAGTGCTTGCTCCTCTACTCTACAGTTAATTAAACAATTACGGAATTTCATTTATAGTTCGTGGAGATACGAAAGAGGAAACCAGTGGCGTGATGGGGGGGGGGGGGTAGGGGGGGGGGGACGAGTACGATTGGTATAGGCACACAGCAAGCTAAGCGAAGTTCCGTGTTCAGGGCCAGACTGGTAAAACGGAACCCACCGACCGCCGAGTCGTCCTCTGCCGATGGCGTAATCGGGATACGGTTGCGAGACCATGGGATCAGCCCATCGCTCTCCCGGTCGTTGCCGACTTTCTACACCTTAGTGCCGCTACTTCTTGCTCAAGCAGCTCCTAGCACGATGCTGCGTGCACTGCGTTCCAGTCCTCCTCAAAGGAAAAATGCCTGGCAGTACTGCGAATCTGTGTCCTCTGCGGAAAACTAGACACTCTGACCACTGAGGTACGCAGCGGGAGGATCTGGTTGTATGGGTGTTAGATATCCCGAACCATGAACTTGTGTAGAGATGTGAGAGATTTCTGCATTTTTAGGGGCAAGAAAAGGGACATTTTATTTCCCTCTCCGCTTCTCCTCCTGGCAGCTTACAAATTCCAGCTCTTTTGTCGACGATCAATGATTTAAAGATTTGTATCGAAATAAAAGCAGGTTTGTTATTAAATGCTTACGACCTATCTACTCCATAAGTAGACAAGTCACAGGAAAGTAAGAAAACTGAAATTAGAGAAAGGTTGTGGTGGATGCCCCATAGAAACCTACATATACAAGGTGTTCGTTTTAACATAGAACAATTTTTTTTAGCATGGAACAACTGTTGACGTATGAAAAATAGTTGCTGATTGAAGTTTAATATTATCAAAGCGGACATCTGTCTGTGCTAAAACTGGCCACCCCATTAATCCTTCCCCTCCAAAACGGGGTCAATTTTTATTTTCAAATGGGAGCTGCAGATTCAGATTCGACGCTCAATGATGCCTACAGCTTATCTGGAATAATCTTTCTCATTTGTTGGAGACGCCGCAGGAATCGGCGCGTGATCTATTGCGGTTGTAGGGAAGATCACGCACCGTAATCAGTCGCAATGATAGTGGGATTCGAGCGCAATCACTGAAACCAAGCACCTTTACGGTGTGGGCTCTCGTAAGAAATCAACCCCGAATGGATCAGAGAACTACGTTATGGTGCAAAATATTTGATCAGAAGAACGTCAGTTGAGGAACAATACATTTAAAAAATAAAAAATCCGCGTCAGTTGCCAGTTATTTCTTAATTTATTGCACGGGAGGTTACGAAGCAGCGTTGTGCTGGCAAGGCAGGGGCTGTATATGCCGGTCCAGCGCTGCTCTGCGTTTGTTTGCTGCGTGACCGCCATGCCTGACTGGGCCGACAGCCACACAGTAGTTATTTGGTGGCACCTGAAGATGAAGCCTTAGGCTTCGAAATCGGTCGTGCAATAGGTTACGAAATCACTGGCATCTTAAGCTGATATTTTGTTCTATAAATGCGATGTATTAAAGGTAGCTTATTTCCCAGACTTCGAAATGTTTAAAGGTTCACTGTACAATCCAATTTGCAACACTAAATTAAATTTCTAGCAGTAATATCAACTATGTAGAACAAAAAAATGTTTATACTACTTTTCTTAATTGCAAAGACCTGAAAAATTGTATTTTGTCGATTACAGTGACATGAATGAAAAGAAATATTGTTTGTAAATACTAGGTATATTTTGGTGCAGAATCCGAATCTGAAATTAAAATGGAGGTTCCCTACTTGAAAATAAAAAATTGACACCCATAGAGAGGGATTTAGAGGATGTTCAGTTTTAGCATCTACAGTAGTTCCCTTTGCAAATATTAGTTTATATCTGGAACATTTTTCTTCGCACAACGCATATTTTTCTATGTATTTCTTTGTTCCAAGTTAAAATTAACATATTGCATATATAAAGTAACATGTTGCATATATAAAGTAACATATTGCATATAAGTAGGCATTTGAAATGTCAGAAAAATCACATGCAGACCACATCTACGTAACATAGAGCAATTAAAATTATCAGTTCACCAACTGTTAGTCTACAGAGGAAGTTTCCAGGACGGATGCGCCTAAGACACGTGATAGTGCACTGTGTTTTGGAAAGAACAGTTTCGAGCCGTATCAGTCAAGCAACTGCGTACGACGACGCACGCTCCCTTTCGCGAGTGTAAACAGGTAGCAGTCCATAAATCGAGTCCTCCTTGTCTTCCTCCCTCCCTGGCGAGTCCGGCAGTGGTTGGCTTGCGGTGGGCAGCTAGCTGCCGTAGCGCGGCAAGACGAGGCCCTCGCCGCACGCACCATCAAACTTTCATCTCGGGATTTATGTATCGGCATGCACGCAACCGCCGCCATCTCTCACACTCCACTCCGCCGCTGCCTACCTTCCTTCCTTCGGCAGGGACTGCCTTGTTCGCCGTACGCCCGAAATAACTCATCTTCTGGTGGTATCTGCTACTGCCGCCGAGCGTTCCCTATTGTATGTGGAATGGAAGGTATCTGTAGTAAGAATTTTATGATCACCAGGAAAAGAAATATGTTGTCGAAGACAGTCTGCCACCTTTTTTTGGGCTGATATTAGTTGCTCGTAGAGCTTCGAGAACTTCTCCATAGACATTAAAATTTTGTGGGAATCCCTAGCCTCCATTAGCTTATTAAACGTAAACATGATCCGTAGTAGGCCGTAATGTATTGTTTACTTAGTCGTGAGATTAGCTAATTTCTGCTAAGCATCATTGTCAAGCACATTTGTAACATCTGTATTTCGTCTCATTTTCAAATCAGTCTTAATTCAGAATGATTTGAAAATGGCATGAAATATAGATGTTACATATGTGCTTGACAATGGCCTTTAGTCGAAATTAGCTAATCGCATGATTAAGTAAACATCGCGTTAGAGCCTACTATGAACCATGTTTACGTTTTTTCTCCATGGACGGTTTAGTAACGCAGATCACTGAAAAACCATTTCGCTGGTGGTGGATCGGCTGCTGCTTCATTATTGTCGTGACCGAACCTACGTAATGCAATGTGTGGGATTAATGTCGGTAACGATGTAATACGTTCAATTAGCATTCAATAGAATATTTCAGAATTTGAAAGCTCTACCGTTCGAATCACGAACAGCGTGGGGGAAAACGAACACATAAATCCTTCCGTGTAAGGTCTGTTTTGTCTTATTTTATTGCAATGATCATTTCCTCCTATGTAGCTGGGTGTCAATAAAATATTCTCACTTTCGGAGGAGAACTTTGCAGATAGAAACTTTGTAATGTGTGTGAAATGTTATGGGACTTAACTGCTAAGGTCACCAGTCCCCAAGCTTACACACTGCTTAACCCAAATTATCCTAAGGACAAACACACACACCCATGCCCGAGGGAGGACTCGAACAATCGCCGGGACCAACCGCTCAGTCCATAACTGCAGCGCCTAAGATCGCTCGGCTAATCCCGCGCGGCAGAAAATTTGTAAAAAGATCTCGCCTCTACGTGGAGAATCAGATACTCTACCCAAAACTGAAGCTAGGAAATTTCGTTGATGGGACACAAACTTAGAATTCCAATGTTTCAAGTATGTACAGAGGATTCTCAAGAAAAACATCCAAGAAGGTACGAAAATCTTAAATGTGATGAACGGGAAAATTAAATGCCAAGATAGAACCAGCTGGCAAACCTTTGTCACAGTAGCAACGAAGGCTTTCCACAAATTGTAAAATTTGAAAATAATAATAGCAATAGTAACAGTAAGGCGGCCTCGGGCATGGGTGTGTGTGATGTCCTTAGGTTAGTTAGGTTTAAGTAGTTCTAAGCCCTAGGGGACTGATGACCTTAGATGCTAAGTTCCGTCGACCTCAGAGCCATTTGAACAATTTGAACCGTTCGAAAAGTAATAGTAATAATAATAATGTGGCTGTAGGCAGTTACGCTTTTTTTCCGATTTCAGGTTTTGGGTGATGAATCTTGTAACTGGTTGCATCTTGTCTACAATGTTTTCTTCGCTTCTGTCAACCATCAAAACTTTCACCAAACTTCCTCATTTGTTTGATGAACTTTTCCAAATATCTGTCTGTCTCTAATAATTTTTATCCTCTACGACTTCCTCTGCAACCACGAAAGCTATTCCCTCATGTCTAACACATACCTGCTTGTAATATCACTTGAGAAGAATTTCGGAATCTTGCGATAGTAATAATCTCTGCCGTATCGATGACAATAATCCACAGACGCTCGGCTCAGGTGTTTGAATCTTTGTCAGTCTTCCTTTATTTGGCTCCACTACGAAAAATATATGCGTAAATTTTATCCAAGAGAAGTGTCCATTTTGTATTTGAGAGTTAAAGAGGCTAGATGTAAAAGCAGTTGTCGGGTAGATACAAGATCCTGTACTGCGTAAGGCAAAGAAAAACTACTCATTTTGAACTATGAACTATACAGAACTTGCTAATTTTGTAAAGGTAATTTCCTAATACCTTGTACAGTAATATCGATGCTGCATCCTGAGCGTTCGGCTTTGCGATTACAGGAGGAAATTTATAGACACAATAGCGGGAGGATTTTTTATGCATAATGAAAGAAAAACATGTACAACCATAGTTTAGAGCGGTGGAATCGAAATGTGGCCGTCTGAATGAGCAGACGTGCACTGCGCCGACTTAAATATTTCCCCATTGTATGGAAAATTAAATCAGCAGCTGACGCATTCGGGACGACGATATTATGTAAAATATCTTCCGCAATACAAAGGATACAAAGAAACTCATTACAGCTTCGGTTATTGTCTCACTGTCGCCCGCGGAGATCAGATTATCGTATCGTCTGAGCGGATCCGAATGCAGAAATATGGCTGTGAAAGGCAACGTTATTATTCTGAATATTAAATTTATAAGATAAAGGAAGCTTCATTACATACGTTTATAAAAAGTGACGTTGTGCATTGTTCATTGACATTACTTCAAAAAAATTGCTTCGTCCCTTGATAACTGAGAAATGCATTAATATTTTTTTCACAGGCATTTATGAATAATATCCTCAGTTCTGTTGTTACATTTTACGAATGAAAAATCTATATTGGTGTAAATGCACTGTTGTGGAGCAAAAGGAGATTAATATTCGAACTACTATTCTAAACAATACTCTAATTAATAAAAAATATTCTGATTAATATTCTAAAAACTGTCTTGATTCAAGAAAGTTTTACATCTTCAAAGTGAATAACATTTGTGTTAGAAGGTAATGGAAATATATGCAGTACACTGTAAACTCAAAATTAAATATCTAACCATTACGAAAATAGTGCCATTAGGCTGTTTAAGTATAGGTCGTTGGCAGGTGCAGACCCATTGATACATCGAAAAA
This sequence comes from Schistocerca piceifrons, assembly GCF_021461385.2. NCBI lineage: Eukaryota > Metazoa > Arthropoda > Insecta > Orthoptera > Acrididae > Schistocerca > Schistocerca piceifrons. The sequence continues at coordinate 1,160,450,730 of NC_060138.1, read as the reverse complement.
CGTATACCGCAGGGTTCAGGTGATGCAGCAAACAATTGCTTATTCAATAGTGTAAAGTGAATTTGCATGTTACAGCACATGAAACTCATTCTAATGCTAAATTACTAAAACCAAACAGAAATCATTTTTATTTCTGATACTGCGATAAGCAGCTTACTTCAAGCAAATGCTGTCACTTGCTAGTAAGGTGCAGAAACAAAAACAAGCCCAGGAAGCATTTACTGTAAAATATATCCCACATTTAGTCATATCGATTTTAATTTACTCTGTGAGTCAGAAAAAACTAAAATTTGGGGGTATCATATATGCTTGGTAAGGGCTGAGGAGAATATAAAACAGATGCCACAAGATGTATGGCTGTGGTACCTTCGTGAGTATATTTGAAATATAATTGTAAGAAACCATCTAAAAAGCCATGGCTTACTGTAGGGACAAAAATATCTTGTAAACAGAAAAGGGAAATGTATCTTATAACTAGGAGGAATAATGATCCAAAAACAGTGAAACATTGTAAAAACTACTGCACTGTATTAAGAAAAGAAAATCCGGAAATATGTGCGTTATGTCTGAGACTAGAACATCTGATAACAAAATCAAAACAATTTGGAATGTTGTTAAAAGGGAAACAGGGAAAACGAGAGTACAGGAAGACTGCATTTCTATAAAACTCAATGAAAAATTTGCTAACAAGAAATCAGAAGTAGAAAACACTTTCAATAATAACTTTTTAAGGGTTGTAAAGAAAATAGGAGCGAGCTATTCATCAGAAAATGCAAGGCAATATATGGAAGAGACAATACCTATGTGATTTGATAAAATTGAAATTCAACCCACTACTCCTACTGAAGTTAGGGAAGTAATAAATTCATTAGTAAAAGCTCACATGTAATTAATGGCATTTCCAACAGAGTACCCAAAGCTTCTTTCCCACAGATAAAAGGATTCTCAGCCGCATATGTAGTAGCTCAGTGAAGCAGAGCATTTTTCCAGATAGACTGAAATATCTACATCTACATCTACATCCATACTCCGCAAGCCACCTGACGGTGTGTGGCGGAGGGTACCTTGAGTACCTCTATCAGTTCTCCCTTCTATTCCAGTCACGTATTGTTCGTGGAAAGAAGGATTGTCGGTATGCTTCTGTGTGGGCTTTAATCTCTCTGATTTTATCCTCATGGTCTTTTCGCAAGATATACGTAGGAGGGAGCAATATACTGCTTGAGTCTTCGGTGAAGTTATGTTCTCGAAACTTTAACAAAAGCCCGTACCGAGCTACTGAGCGTCTCTCCTGCAGAGTCTTCCACTGGAGTTTATCTATCAACTCCGTAACGCTTCCACGATTACTAAATGATCCTGTAACGAAGCGCGCTGCTCTCCGTTGGATCTTCTCCATCTCTTCTATCAACCCCGTCTGGTATGGATCCCACACTGAAGAGCAGTATTCAAGCAGTGGGCGAACAAGCGTACTGTAACCTACTTCCTTTGTTTTCGGATTGCATTTCCTTAGTATTCTTCTAATGAATCTCAGTCTGGCATCTGCTTTACCAACTATCAACTTTATATGATCATTCCATTTTAAATCACTCCTAATGCATACTCCCAGATAATTTATGGAATTAACTGCTTCCAGTTGCTGACCTGCTATATTGTTACTAAATGATAAGGGATCTATCTTTCTATGTATTCGCAGCATATTACACTTGTCTACATTGAGATGCAGTCGCCATTACCTGCACCATGCGTCAATTCGTTGCAGATCCTGTTGCATTTCTGTACAATTTCCCATTGTTACACCCTCTTGATATACCACAGCATCATCCGCAACAAGCCTCAGTGAACTTCCGATGTCATCCACAAAGTCATTTATGTATATTGTGAATAGCTATTGTTAAACCATTGCATAAAAATGGGCATAGGTCTGATGCCAACAACTACCACCCAATCTCACTTCTGACAGCTTTACCCAAATTCTCGAAAAAGTAATGTATTCAAGAGTAGCAACACGTATTTGTAAAAAGGAAGTACTTACAAAATGTCAATTTGGTTTCCAGAAAGGCTTTTCAATAGAAATTGCTGTATATGCTTTCACTGATCAAATATTAAATGCACTGAATATCTGAACGTCACTTATTGGGATGTTTGGTGATCTCTCAAAGGCTTTTCATTGTGTGAGTCATGAAATTCTTCGAGGTAAGCTTAAGCATTGTGGTATAACTGGGACAGTGCACAAATGGTTTGGTTCGTATATAACTGGAAGAATGGAGAAGATTGAAATTAAAATTACAGATAGTCTGAAAAAATCAGCAGAGTTCTCTAACTGGGGAGGTATCAAGAACTGTGTCCCACAGGCTCTTGAGTTTCTTACTGTCCTTAATATGTATTAATGACTTGTCGCTCTATATTCATGAAGATGCAAAGCTAGTTCTTTTTGCTGATAATACAAGTGTAGTAATCACACCCAAGAATCAAGATCAGCTGCAGAAATTGTAAATAATGTCTTTCAGAGAATTAAGTGGTTCTCTGCAAGTGGACTCCCACTAAATTTTGAGAAAACACTGTATATACAGTTCTGCACAGTAAATGGCATAACACCAGTGATAAATGTAGACTATTAAGTCTGTTGGTAAGGCAGAATATTCAAAATTTCTGCATGTGTACAATGATGAGAAACTGAATTGCAATAAACACATAGTTATACTATTAGAGTTATTGCAAATTTTTGTGATAAGGATATCAATAAATCAACCTACTGCGCCCGTTTTTATTCATTGCTTTCATATGGCATCATAATTTGGGTAATTCATCATTAAGAGAAAAAGTATTCATTTCACAAAAGTGTGTAATCAGAACAACAGCTGGAGTCCACCCAATATCACCTTGCAGATATTTATTTAAGGAACTATGGATATTCACAGTACCTTTGCAATACATATATTCACTTATGAAATTTGTTATTAACAACCCATCCCAATTCAAAACCAACAGCAAAGTGCATAACTACAGCACTAGAAGTTAGGATAATCTTCATTGTTCTGGGTTAAATCTGACTTTGGCACAGAAAGGGGTGAATTATGCTGCCACAAAAATCTTTCGTCGTTTGCCAAATAGCATTAAAATTCTGACAGATAGCCAACCAACATTTAAAAACTGACTAAAAGTATTTCTGAATGACAACTCCTACTCAATAGATGAATTTTTAGATATGAAGCAGTTACGGTAAAAAATTAATTAATTTATTATTTTTTGTAAAGAAAACTTATGTTAAAGTGGCACGTTCCACATAATTACGAAATCTCGTATTCATGATTTAAAGAACAAATATTAATGTATGTGTATGTATCTATGTGCTTGGTATTACGTGGTTTACTGTAAATTAGGATGGTATTTTTGTTTTACGAAGTGTCCCATTATGGGAATACGCGGTAATGTCCAAGGAAAGCTGTACATATGTACATATTTCTTTTCATGGTAATAAACTTCGACGAAAGGCTGAAAGTCAAATATTAAAGTTTTATTGAACTTAATACCACGGCATTCTATAAAGCGGCATCGCAGCAGTATGGGGAAATTAGTAGATATATAATGTAATGTATAGAGGAAAATAAGGAATAAATACAGAAGGGGTGAACATGAAGTATTTTAACGAAAATAGAGTAGAAGTATCAAATATGTTATGGAAATGGATGCTGCATACTACACCCATGGTAGAAGTTTCAGAACCAGTACGAATTGTCATGCGAGCGAAGTACGCTGACCTCAAAAACTGTACAGAACGTCATTAATGTTTTATTTGGCGATACCTGGCATGTATTACAACATTTTTGTAAAGCGATTTGGAAGGGTACCAATATTTTGATTCCTTACACATAGTCGTAGCAAGAGCATAAACACACAGCTTCTTAAGTACTTGAAATTGTTGATTCATGGAACTGCCAGTGTTTCTGAAACTTCTGGAGTTCAACTAACACAAAAATTAATAATGTGATACAAGTAATCAGAATAACATCAAAATATTTTCGTACCGCATTTATTTTATGACATTTTCTTCATCAACTTAACCAACTTTACCTACATTTGCATCTATATCTACTCGTATCCACTGCAAACCACTGCTAAGTACGTGGGAGAGAGTGTGTCCCTCTGTATCAGCTTTCTCCCTTTCCCTTCACATATAGATCGTTAGAAGAATCATTGCTTAAAGACTCTGTGTGTAGTGTAATCGGTCTAATCATGTCTTTTGCGATTACTATGGGAGCGATATGTAGCGGGTTGTAATAGTCCTAGATTTCGCAATCAGTAACATACACTGTAAAGAATGCTCAAAATTTCGTATTGGACAAACAGGGAGGAAATTAAGCGCAAGATTTGAAGAGCACAAGACAATAAGTGACAGTAGTCCATCCTAGTTTGGTGCACAGTTCAGAGATACCAACTGCAAAGTATCTAATATTAGTAAATCAGTTCAAATACTGCATGAGTTAGAGAAAGGGGAACTCATGGACGTGATGGAAGAAGCTGAAATTTACATCCATCTAAAAGGCCAGTCAGACAGAGTTTTCAATGAATGGGAAGACCAGCGACGATGCGTTATAGAACTATAGGACGCATAATTATCGCTGTACTCAATAATAAATATGACTTAATGCGAAAGATCACGCGACTGTAAAGTAGGTCACGAAAGGTTTCCTTCGACTTTTATGTTTCTCTGTACTGTTTTATTACACTACTGTTATCAACATTACATATCTAAGAGCTTTGTGACTACATGATGTGCTCCTACAATAACAGAATAAATATTTGTAATTAGGTTCCACTGGACTGTCTGCTTCTATCTTCAGGCGTCTGTCTGTCCACTTCTTCTAGTATTGCAGTGACATTATCCTGCAGACCAAAGAAGCTTGATCATTTACGCTGCACCTCGTGGTAGGTATATTTCCAACTGTGTCTCATGACTTTCATTCATATCATATCATTTGCAGGTACAGCAATGAGTGACTCCAGCACAGTCATAACATATATTTATGTACCATGAACATGTATTTATGTTACACACAATGTTCACATCTGCATCTACATCTAAATCTATATTAAAATTACTGTGAAGTGCATTTCAGAAGGTACGTCCCATTCTACCAGTTATTAGGGTTTTTACCCGTTCCATTCAAGTATGGAGCGCGAGAAGAACGATGTAATTATTTTAATATTGTCCTCACAATGCATAGAGGAGCGCTACTTGGGAATTGTAATGCAATTCTAGAGCTGTGATTTAAAGCCAGTTCTTGAAATTTCGTAAGGCCTTCTCGTGATACTGTACGTTTATCTTCAAGAGTGTGCATGTCCAATTTCTTTAGCATCTCTGTGACACTCGTCCACAGGTAAAAAAAAAAAAAAAAAAAAAAAAAAAAAAAAAAAAAAAAAAAAAAAAAAAAAAACCAGCGACCATTCGTGCAGCCCTCTCTGTATGTATTCAATATCCCCTCTTATCCCTATCTGGTATATGTCCCACACCCTCGAGCAATATTCTAGGATGGGTCGCACGAGAGATTTGTAAGCAGTCGCTTTTGTAGAGTGACTGCCTTTCCTGAGCCCTCTGCCAAACAACCCAAGTCTACAACCTGCTTTACCCACGACTTAGCTTTTGTGATCTTTCCGTTTAATAGTCCTACGAAGTATCACATTCAGGTGTGAGTTGATCATTTTTCAGTTGCGACTCGCTGATATTGCATTCATAAGATGTTACATTTATTTCCATTTGTGAAGTGCACTATTTTACATTTCTAAATATTTAAAGCAAGTTGTTATTCTCTGCACCACTTTGAAAGCTTATCAAGACCTGACCGAATACTTGCGCAGCTTCTTTCAGACAGTACATCATTATAGGAAACTGCATTATCTGCAAAAGGTATTAAAACTGCCCACGGGTTCATTAACAAACAACATGAATATCAAGGATCGCAACACTCATTCATGGGCCGCACTCGAACTTGCGTCTGCATACGTCGACGAGTCTCCGTCCAAGATTACTTGCAGCGCCATCCCAACCTAGAAACCTCAATCTGGTTACAAAATTCGCTTGACACTCCATACTATCTTACTTTTTATCATAATTATAGATATGGTAATAGGTCAAATGGTTTTCACAGAATCGAAAAATACTGCATTTACCTAGCCACAATCCGTAGGTAGCGGTCATCCACTACAGCAGTAGCCCTTGGGCGGCCTGACTGAGGCATGTCATCGACAGTTCCTGTCTCTCTGTATCTCCTCCACGTCCGAAAAACATAGCTTTAATTCACTCCGAGACGCCTGCACACTTCCCTCGTTGAAAGCCCTTCCTGGCACAAAGTAACAATGCGGACGCGATCGAACCGCGGTATTGACCATCTAGGCATGGTTGAACCACAGACAACACGAGCCGTGGAACGACTGGAAGTGATCGGCTCTCGGACCCCCTTCGTCTAATAGGCGCTGCTCATGCATGGTTGTTTACATCTTTGGGCGGGTTTAGTGACATCTTTGAACAGTGAAAGGGACTGTCTCTGCGATACAATATCCACAGTCGACTTCTATCTTCAGTAGTTCTGGGAAGTGGTGTGGTGCAAAACTTTTTTGTACGTGTGTGTGTGTGTGTGTGTGTGTGTGTGTGTGTGTGTGTGTGTTGCACCTATCCTCAGACTTGATGAGTTCCTAAATGTTTACCATACTTCAAACAGAAGCTGAGGCCCGAAATCAGCTTATAGCATTTTAGAACTTTTTAACTTTATAAATCTTTCTTACTATTAACTGCTTTATTCAATCTCATAAATCCTTTTAATTCTGATCCATTTTCAAACTTTACATTGCACCAAAAATTTAGAAATTCTACTTTTCTGTTTGTATGCGGGAGTTTGGTGGTTGCATATGTTGTTGCATGTATGGCAGCAAATCAGCTACCTTCGAGAGAATTCGTCCAATAGATGATAAGAAATTTTAGATATAGTGTCTGAATATATCGGCGATTTTCAGAGTCGAACTCTCTGCAACAGAGGTTACGTTGAAACCTAAGTGTTGGGCGTGTCAGTTCAGTGAATTAAGCTGAACTGGTTGCATACAGTATTTTATTTCGACTCAGAAACTTTTCTTTCCAAAATTTTCCTGTTATTTTACTTATTGGTGACGTTGTTTAAAGGTGACAATGACATTATGAAGGCTATAAAAGTTGGTTGATCAGGCTGCTTCGTATACGTCTACGCCCTGCTTCTCCGTTTGTGTTCAGCCACTCGTGGATGACAAAAAATGTCTCTGGAGGATACCGGAATGGGTGGGTAGAGGTTTGCAGACTTCGAAGATGGGTAAACTATGATCTCCAGAATGAGATTTTCACTCTGCAGCGGAGTGTGCGCTGATATGAAACTTCCTGGCAGATTAAAACTGTGTGCCCGACCAAGACTCGAACTCGGGACCTTTGCCTTTCGCGGGCAAGTGCTCTACCAACTGAGCTACCGAAGCACGACTCACGCCCGGTACTCACAACTTTACTTCTGCCAGTACCTCGTCTCCTACCTTCCAAACTTTACAGAAGCTCTCCTGCGAACCTTGCAGAACTAGCACTCCTGAAAGAAAGGATATTGCGGAGACATGGCTTAGCCACAGCCTGGGGGATGTTTCCGGAATGAGATTTTCACTCTGCAGCGGAGTGTGCGCTGATATGAAGCTTCCTGGCAGATTAAAACTGTGTGCCCGACCGAGACTCGAACACGGGACCTTTGCCTTTCGCAGGCAAGTGCTCTGCCAACTGAGCTACCGAAGCACGACTCACGCCCGGTACTCACAGCTTTACTTCTGCCAGTACCTCGTCTCCTACCATCCAAACTTTACAGAAGCTCTCCTGCGAAACTTGCAGAACTAGCACTCCTGAAAGAAAGGATATTGCGGAGACATGGCTTAGCCACAGCCTGGGGGATGTTTTCAGAATGAGATTTTCACTCTGCAGTGGAGTGTGCGCTGATATGAAACTTCCTGGCAGATTAAAACTGTGTGCCCGACCAAGACTCGAACTCGGGACCTTTGCCTTTCGCGGGCAAGTGCTCTACCAACTGAGCTACCGAAGCACGACTCACGCCCGGTACTCACAACTTTACTTCTGCCAGTACCTCGTCTCCTACCTTCCAAACTTTACGGAAGCTCTCCTGCGAACCTTGCAGAACTAGCACTCCTGAAAGAAAGGATATTGCGGAGACATGGCTTAGCCACAGCCTGGGGGATGTTTCCGGAATGAGATTTTCACTCTGCAGCGGAGTGTGCGCTGATATGAAGCTTCCTGGCAGATTAAAACTGTGTGCCCGACCGAGACTCGAACACGGGACCTTTGCCTTTCGCAGGCAAGTGCTCTGCCAACTGAGCTACCGAAGCACGACTCACGCCCGGTACTCACAGCTTTACTTCTGCCAGTACCTCGTCTCCTACCATCCAAACTTTACAGAAGCTCTCCTGCGAAACTTGCAGAACTAGCACTCCTGAAAGAAAGGATATTGCGGAGACATGGCTTAGCCACAGCCTGGGGGATGTTTTCAGAATGAGATTTTCACTCTGCAGTGGAGTGTGCGCTGATATGAAACTTCCTGGCAGATTAAAACTGTGTGCCCGACCGAGACTCGAACTCGGGACCTTTGCCTTTCGCGGGCAAGTGCTCTACCAACTGAGCTACCGAAGCACGACTCACGCCCGGTACTCACAGCTTTACTTCTGCCAGTACCTCGTCTCCTACCTTCCAAACTTTACAGAAGCTCTCCTGCGAAACTTGCAGAACTAGCACTCCTGAAAGAAAGGATATTGCGGAGACATGGCTTAGCCACAGCCTGGGGGATGTTTCCAGAATGAGATTTTCACTCTGCAGCGGAGTGTGCGCTGATATGAAACTTCCTGGCAGATTAAAACTGTGTGCCCGACCGAGACTCGAACTCGGGACCTTTGCCTTTCGCGGGCAAGTGCTCTACCAACTGAGCTACCGAAGCACGACTCACGCCCGGTACTCACAGCTTTACTTCTGCCAGTACCTCGTCTCCTACCTTCCAAACTTTACAGAAGCTCTCCTGCGAACCTTGCAGAACTAGCACTCCTGAAAGAAAGGATATTGCGGAGACATGGCTTAGCCACAGCCTGGGGGATGTTTCCAGAATGAGATTTTCACTCTGCAGCGGAGTGTGCGCTGATATGAAACTTCCTGGCAGATTAAAACTGTGTGCCCGACCGAGACTCGAACTCGGGACCTTTGCCTTTCGCAGGCAAGTGCTCTACCAACTGAGCTACCGAAGCACGACTCACGCCCGGTACTCACAGCTTTACTTCTGGCAGTACCTCGTCTCCTACCTTCGAAACTTTACAGTAGCTCTCCTGCGAACCTTGCAGAACTAGCACTCCTGAAAGAAAGGATATTGCGGAGACATGGCTTAGCCACAGCCTGGGGGATGTTTCCAGAATGAGATTTTCACTCTGCAGCGGAGTGTGCGCTGATATGAAACTTCCTGGCAGATTAAAACTGTGTGCCCGACCGAGACTCGAACTCGGGACCTTTGCCTTTCGCGGGCAAGTGCACTTGCCCGCTAAAGGCAAAGGTCCCGAGTTCGAGTCTCGGTCGGGCACACAGTTTTAATCTGCCAGGAAGTTTCAAACTAAGATCTCTCAGGTAGAAGATATTACCGTCGATTACAACGACCAGTAAGGTTTGCAGACCTGTATAAGGCTGTGTATTGTAATGTAAAGTTCGATGTCTAGTTGTATGGTGGAACGCGATACACTAAGCTAACACACAACTTGATATGTATGTATATTTCATATGATTCATTTATCTCCTCAGTCTTCGTGTTACCTTTTAATTTTTCAAAGACATTTCAAAATTTTTATTGTTTTTCAGAGATTTTTTTCTTCACGAATACATGGATGTTCCAGCTGACTAAAATTAAACGTCTCACATACTTGTGAGTGGAATTGGAGAGCCGATTGTTTACGTTAGGTAAATTTCATATTTACCATAAACTACAACAGTAAACTGAAAGGTAAAATTAATTTCATGTTCAATTCGGTATTGAAAAGATGAAATCTTGTGGACAACTGTACGAGGAAGATATTTAAAAAAGTACATAATCCAGAATGAGATTTGCACTCTGCAGCAGAGTGTGCGCTGATATAAAACTTCCTGGTAGATCAAAACAGAGTGCCGGACCGAGACTCGAACTAGGGACCTGCAAGGTTCGCAGGAGATCTGTGAAGTTTGGAAGGTAGACGACGAGGTACTGGCAGAAGTGAAGTTGTGAGTACGGGCCCTGAATCGTGCTTGGGTAGGTCAGATGGTAGAGAACTTGTGTGTGAAAGGCAAAGGTCCCGAGTTCGAGTCTCGGTCCAGCACAGAGTTTTGATCTGCCAGGAAGTTTCAAAATACATAATATTAGAGAAAATTGAAAGTGATGTAATAAATGTAAATGTCAGTAATATTGAGCTTTTTTATTACAAAAACATTGATTTTTTAAAAAAGCGTGGGAAAGAAGACTCTCGTACATATGCTATAAAATTGATGTAAAGTAGCAGCACGACTGTAAGTAATTTAAATAATTGTGCATGATAATACGCTAACATATATTTTTATAAATTCGTGGACTGCGGGGACCGATAAGCAGTTTTTACTGTGGTCAATATGTGCGCTGGAATTTGTGTATTGGTTGGCACTGTAAACAGAGCTGTGACAATATTCATAACTCAGCCGTGCACCTGCACAAAAATTAATGAAAAGTTATAGGAAAAGTGTGTCGAGTTATTACGGAATGAGACATCAGGATCTGTTAATCTACAATCAAGGTTAAGCGGAAACTTTGATTACAAGAAATTTTTCATTATTAATCTAACGATGTCCACTTCAGTGGTGGCATGTGTTTCGGATTATGATGCCAAGTAAGCTACCCATTCAATTAGTTTTTATGAATATGTAAAACTTTTGTAATGTTTTGATCAAATAGCGAATGTTGCAAAATGTTTAGCGCATCAAGTGTAATTTTCTATTTCATTGTCTACATTAGTTTGTACCCAACGTGTTTCAAGCCATTGGTGCTTCTCACTAGGTTTTCAAAACAAAAGTTTTAAATACTCTTTATTTATCGAAACAAAATCGACTTAATTACAAACGATACTATTTCAAGAATGTCTTATTTGGAATCTCGGATCGTACGTCTCCATACATCTAAATGGAAATCATGTATTGCACCTTGCTTAGTGATAAGTCTTTTTACACACATTTCGTGGTGACATTGTGCCACTGACATACTCTAAGAAACGTTGAAATCAGTTTAATTGATAGCGTATTATTAGCACAAAAGTTATTTACGCACATTTTTTGCCCATTGTTAAGCACCAATGGATAGAAACACACTGTAATCGAAGTAAAATAATAATAACACAAATGATCTTGTCAGTCATTGTACGAACACGTGTCTTTACGTGTAGGGAAATGTAAGCTCCAACAACTGCGCCTGACTGCTTCACTACGCTGTTGTCCGATTGTAACTTCCGTATTCGAAATTAAATTCTGGTGACAATAGGATATGATATTAAATGTTGTATTAAGCGGCATACTAGTATATATTGCTAGAATTACCAGTTTATAAAACTATTTTGAACTGACAATGGTTCAATGAAAAACTTTCCATTCAGACCGGCACCTGTTTGGTACTCACTTACGCTGCATTTGGTCTTATGAACGTAGTTTAAAAGTCCTACAAAATATTATACATAGTCTTTTAGATACTTCATGTCAATTAATTCCTATTTGTGGCATCATAATGCATATTTCATGCTATGAGCTAAATAAACACAAGATTTGTTTCTGAATCATTATTCTAACCATTGATTACGAACTATATCTCGAATCCGACATACAAATAAGTCTGTAGTAGTGCAGCTGTTTTGCGTCTCTTCTGATCCAAACTACGTCTCATTTAGTTCTTTCCGGCTTTTCCTAAAGAATCCGCAGCTGTTATACATATTATGTAAATTAAAGTTGGAGGCGTGGTGGCGGGGATAAAGGAATCGAAAGGTAAGGAACTAATGATATAAGCTCTATCAGTGCTTTATGTGGAATCAGCGGCGAAGAGCGAAAATGTGTCCCAGATAGGGACTCGAACCTTGGACCTCGTGCTAGTAAGTCTACATGCCTAGTATGCAGGAGAGACCGGCTTCGAGTACTGATCGGGCACACATTTTCGCTCTTCTCCTCTGATTCCGTACAAATTCCCGATTCTGCGGATGTTATTAGTTCCTTCCCTTTCCTTTCCTGTATCTCCCCTCCACCTTCAATTGACATAATGCTCTCATTTAATAATCCGAGGCTCTCTGAGAACAAGACCTGTTGTATAGCAAGAAATCGACGTTAACGCGAGGTGTAAGAAGGGATTTATGTAAAAATTATCAGTAATGAAGAACGATCGCTTTTGCTAAAGAAAGGGCATCTAGAAATCTTTCGTAAATATGCAGAGAATAGCAATTACGGTGTAAACCTGCTACTGGTATTGGATTATTTTACTATGCAATAAATTGGTAAAGGAGACCACTGCAACGTTTTCTAAATCATCGTTCAAAAGGATCAGTATAACGAGAAAAGCCAACTTATAGCTCGTCAAGACATCCATTATGTGCCTATCGTTATAGTTCAACTGGAACCGTTTTCAGACTCAGGATCCATTGCTAAAATTCAGGTGCCCGTCTGTATAGAGGTTATTCACTGATTCAAGTCTGAGGTACGAATGTAGAGCCACATTCCACTTGAGTGTGAGAATTATGTCTGACGACCAACATAACGACGATAATTGTTAATAATAGGACACATAAGTGCTCGAAGAATTACACAGGAACACTATGAACGAGTTCTGCATGCATAGCCCAATCACTCAAGTTCTGTTTATTTTCCGGAAATTACGATGATAGTAAAAAGTATTAAACTTCTTACCGCCGGTTAAAACGTAACTTACTGAGTTAAGTAATCCATAAATACAGCTTATATATGAACTCAGTAACAGAGGCAAGTCTCACGTACAAAAACTTAGGGACACTCAGAAGACAGTTTTAATTCGTGATAGTCTTTACAAACGAGGATTTCTGAGAGGCTCAGTATCAGGAAAACTACCTGTATTTAGCTGTCCAAGTAAAAGTCCTTACAAATTTAACAAGCGCCAATGGGAGACTCGGTACTATGAAATGGTAATGTTATCGGGCTTTAGTTCCCCCGATAGGATGTCTTAAGCTTATTAAACTCTTTAAGATGTAAGGCGTTCCCTTCTCTTCGGCTGCACGTTGTGTTTTGCATCTCGACGGCAGTGGAATTCCGCCTCTACACCTCGCGCGTGATATTTGACGCGCAGCCTGGGCACGCAGGATTTGAATTTAAAATGCGCTCTCCCACCCCACTCACCACATGCGACAGCTCGAGTGAGAAAGCACGGAGGCGACGTGCAATGTGTGCGCACGTGTTTGTGAGTGTATTTGGGAGTGTGTGTATGCGTGTGTGTCAGATGCCGGTACTTGTCATGCAAATCAACACCTCCGGCGGAGTGGCCGGACGGTTGCGGGATTTGTGTCCCGGATAAACAGGAAAGGGCAGACCACATTTCCCAGGACACAGCGTAAGCGGCCGTCGTTATGCGGCTGGAGAAGTTGACGTCTGAATGAGAGGTTAACTTTAATACTGGAAGAAGCGCCGGCATGAGGTCAAGCTCTTAAGAGTGAGACCATTTACCTAATTACACCTGCAGATGGATGGCCAACGGAATGTGAGCAAATATAAATTAAGTCTAATCTTATACACTGATGAGCAGAATAATTATGAGCGGAAGGTACAGACTAACAGCGTGTGATCTTTGGAACGCAAAAGGGCAGCGTATCTGAGTGCAATAATACTACAGGTATAGGTTTCCGGAGGTGTATGGAACCAGATTGCTACGCAGAGATCACACAACTTACGTGTATTACGGGCAGGTGGATAATGAACTATGGAGCTAGCATCTGATAACGCTCCCAGATGTGTTCCATAGGGTTCAGAACAGGCGAATCTGGTGGCCAAGACATAAAAGTAGGTTTTCTAGCATGCACCTCAAACACTGTAGCACGACTCGAACAGTTATACAGCTGGAAGTTACCACTTCAGTTACTCTACTAGCAACAAACGTAATCCACCGATTTGGATCACCTCTGTCCAGAAAGTGCCACCCTGTAATCATTCCACATTATCGTGTTTGCGATGGAAAATACAGGAGACTGGCAGAAATATTACAGACGTCATGAACCCAGTAAGGCAGCTAGTAACTCAAACCATGTAAGAGGTATCCTACTGGTAGGAGAAACTCTTATTTATACTGACAACCAAACGGACAAATGTATTTTTAGTCTCAGATGTTCTCATGTACGGCACTGCTCCGTATGCAGTTTCTGAGTGTGGTATGGTCTAGAGGTCACGGTACCAAGACAGAGTTGGAAACGCGAGTCGATACCACAGACATTAGGCTGCATTGCACAGTGACATATGGGAATTGCTCCTGAAAACCACGGGACCCTCTCTCAGTACAACAGCCCCTCGCATCGGAGGCCAATATACTGCCCCAGATTGCAAGAGCTCACCCCAGTGCGAGGCGTCAGCTACAACAGTCAGATTCATACTGTAGGACCAACGAGCTGTTAAAGTTTCCGATGAACTTGTACTGCTGTAAAATATCGAATACCGCACCTCAAGACAACAGTTCGTTGTTTAGTGCATCAAGTAATGCTTTCATAGTCAATGGCAGGTATCCAGTAAGTTATCGAGTACTGCTGTAGGAAAGAAGTGTGTCGAAGTTAAGTAAAACTTTTATTTATTTATGTACTAATTCATGTGTAATATTTTATGTGTAGTAGTTCGATGGGCTGTACTTTGATGAGCCTTTTCCCAGAGCAATCAAGGAACCCACAGTTATAGCTGCATGAAGGTACTTTCGTTTGGCCACAACACTAAGGCGTCAGACAATTTATGAGCTTGATAAATTGGCCGTTTTTGACAGCGCAGTCCTACCCATCTTGATAAACTAAATGATAACATTTGAGTGAATTGAGAAGACCAAATTCCCCAACAAGGTGCTAAAGTTGGAGGCAAGATCTTATCCCAGTGTTTTACACCACATAATCTGACAAAGTATCTTTGTTATTGTAAAGAGGACAGTGAAATCTCGTTGTTGCAAGCAGTAACTGACATTTAGTTGCGTCCCCGTTTTGTAGTTTATTGATCATGAGACGGTGGTACAAGAAGGATGGATCTGATTCCGTGTTCCAGTCGATACCTAAGACTGTGGTATGTTTTCTTAGCTGATCGCCCTTACGCTTTTCCTCACGCTCATTAGTGTATTAGAATTTGTAGTCCATTTAACCATTGGAAGCTTTACTTACACAATACACCTTTCATCTTACACATTTGACCGTATTGCCATCCACGCAGCTGGCGTCAAAGTCGTACGAGAAAGTGCTGTTATCTAGATGTTCTACTACAACAGGATACGTGTCTCTAAACCTTGTAGGCAATACAAGCAAAGTACCACTAAGAAGAAATGGGCTAAGTATGAGACCAAATGGTTAACGTGTAAATCTATAAATAATGACGTCGTTCGTAGTTTGTCAGATTTCGCGACACAAAACAGCAAGAATCGTTTAAAATCTTAGTCCTTCTCATAATGTGGTAGTTGTAATAGTTCCTGATTTCCATTCCCTACAGTTTGCTTTTGGTACACCCTGAAGCAAATTAAAGTTGACATTATTTAAGGTAACGAATTGAGTCCTCACTCTAGATTGTCGTTAGGTGTGGGGGTGAATCATTTTCTCGTGACGAAGCATCAAAAACAGTTCTCCTCTTTATAACTCCCAGTGTTTCCTTTTGCATGCGTGATTAGGTAGGTGGAACACACAACCCGAAGCATCCTGCATGCTGATCGACTCAACTTGCTGATTTTGAATTTAAAACAGCATTTGTGAATGATGTATCCACGGAAATGAAAGGTAGCAGAAAAGTTTTTTTCGTAACGACATAAAACGTCTGCCTTCGTTAGAAGGATCTGATAAAACGACGGCAAAATTTCCAGATGTTATCGAGGTACTGTATGTGCCTTTTACCGTGTGATATCTCAGATGGGATGGTGCCTGAGTGGTTACTTTCTAGGTTTCTTAATTTTGCACCCTATGTTCGAAACCCGATTATCAATTTCTAGTTTTTTGTATAAGTACCTGTGTCTGTAGAAGTTTACTAAAAGAGTGTTTTCCGGTAAATATTGAGAAAACGCTATACTTATTCGTCTACAACTTGTACGTCAGATAAATAAATTTTAAAAAGTGAGAAACTTATTTGAAATTCTTTCAGTGAACGTCTCATTGTGCACCTTGACTCATCAATTGCTAACTCCAGTTTCGTGTAAAATGATTCGTTCTGCATCGTTTGTCAAGAAGTTGTTGCTAACACATGAAATCTTCAGCAGCGTTAACGACGTTTCGTTCCCGAGTGAGATTCGCACGAACAAATGTTACTGTACTGAACCTGCCTTCGCGCGGTGCTCATGGTGTTCGTTATTTCTGTGTATAAGAACTGATATAAAGATATAAGACTTTAAAAAGATTTTACCTCTGAACATACCATACATACATATTATTTGATAAATGTGTTACACCTATTGTGAAATACAATTGTAATTTTACAATTAATATAACGCCCTAGTATCCCCTCCGATTTGATAAGAACCCTATGGAAAAAGTTAAATAAATGTAAACAATCCTGTCTCGATTCTGCCCCTTTATATTTATATATCGAGCCGCAAGTGGGGATGTGAATGTGTCTAAAATGCTACTACAGCACCCGTACTTTTATGTACAGTCGTAGCTCATAATTTATCGTTCAAAAATTCCACCACCTTCGTGATGGCTTTCAGCAATATTTTCTCTCATAGCGTGAATAAATCAACGTCTGACTTTATCTTCCTGAAAAGCACGCCGAATTTAGGGTGCAGCAAGCCGCCACGTTTGTCTACATATTCCCCTAAGGTTCGTTTCTCTTGCTTGCCTCTGTAACAGTCGATATCTGTAGGGTTCAAAATATGTGTTGACGCTAGTGGAATCGGTTTCATAGTGTCAAGATAAACTAGATGAGCCTAAATTACACTCCTGGAAATTGAAATATGAACACCGTGAATTCATTGTCTCAGGAAGGGGAAACTTTATTGACACATTCCTGGAGTCAGATGCATCACATGATCACACTGACAGAACCACAGGCACATAGACACAGGCAACAGAGCATGCACAATGTCGGCACTAGTACAGTGTATATCCACCTTTCGCAGCAATGCAGGCTGCTATTCTCTCATGGAGACGATCGTAGAGATGCTGGATGTAGTCCTGTGGAACGGATTGCCATGCCATTTCCACCTGGCGCCTCAGTTGGACCAGCGTTCGTGCTGGACGTACAGACCGCGTGAGACGACGCTTCATCCAGTCACAAACATGCTCAATGGGTGACAGATCCGGAGATCTTGCTGGCCAGGGTAGTTGACTTACACCTTCTAGAGCACGTTGGGTGGCACGGGATACATGCGGATGTGCATTGTCCTGTTGGAACAGCAAGTTCCCTTGCCGGTCTAGGAATGGTAGAACGATGGGTTCGATGACGGTTTGGATGTACCGTGCACTATTCAGTGTCCCCTCGACGATCACCAGTGGTGTACGGCCAGTGTAGGAGATCGCTCCCCACACCATGATGCCGGGTGTTGGCCCTGTGTGCCTCGGTCGTATGCAGTCCTGATTGTGGCGCTCACCTGCACGGCGCCAAACACGCATACGACCATCATTGGCACCAAGGCAGAAGCGACTCTCATCGCTGAAGACGACACGTCTCCATTCGTCCCTCCATTCACGCCTGTCGCGACACCACTGGAGGCGGGCTGCACGATGTTGGGGCGTGAGCGGAAGACGGCCTAACGGTGTGCTGGACCGTAGCCCAGCTTCATGGAGACGGTTGCGAATGGTCCTCGCCGATACCCCAGGAGCAACAGTGTCCCTAATTTGCTGGGAAGTGGCGGTGCGGTCCCCTACGGCACTGCGTAGGATCCTACGGTCTTGGCGTGCATCCGTGCGTCGCTGCGGTCCGGTCCCAGGTCGACGGGCACATGCACCTTCCGCCGACCACTGGCGACAACATCGATGTACTGTGGAGACCTCACGCCCCACGTGTTGAGCAATTCGGCGGTACGTCCACCCGGCCTCCCGCATGCCCACTATACGCCCTCGCTCAAAGTCCGTCAACTGCACGTAAGGTTCACGTCCACGCTGTCGCGGCATGCTACCAGTGTTAAAGACTGCGATGGAGCTCCGTATGCCACGGCAAACTGGCTGACACTGACGGCGGCGGTGCACAAATGCTGCGCAGCTAGCGCCATTCGACGGCCAACACCGCGGTTCCTGGTGTGTCCGCTGTGCCGTGCGTGTGATCATTGCTTGTACAGCCCTCTCGCAGTGTCCGGAGAAAGTATGGTGGGTCTGACACACCGGTGTCAATGTGTTCCTTTTTCCATTTCCAGGAGTGTATATGGATTTTGTTTTGAGAAACTCCTACGGATTCACAGTGATGGAAATACCTTCAATCAACTTCTTTGCCTCGTCCTCTAAGGATCATCACAGAAAGACGTGTTTCTCTGTCTTCGAAGTCCTTCGGTTCCTTTTTGAAGTTGCGTAAAAGACTTTATATATTCGCCCCAGTCATCTTGTGTGATAACGACTTCCATATCCCTACATGACAATGCAAGACTATATCCTAAATTTAGTCCCTTGTCCTAAGACCTAATATAACTTCATTGGGATGTTAAATTACTCTATTATGCGCAAAGTGTCTATCTATATTTGTTAACTGTACAAAGATTTTCGTGGCTTAAGCACATCTGAAGGTGGAAGATATATATCGACACCAGTTATGTGAATATTTTTTATATCTAAGTAATTGTTGAAGTAATAATTTATTGTACACCATAAAGTTAGCATACTTCCAACTCGCAAAATGTCAACATAAAAGAAAAAAGTAATTGCTGGTGAGAACCTGGACTGCAGTTACTGGCAGTAATACGTTGTCATTCCCAAATTAACAGTATTCGCCTATGAAGACTCGATGTCTGAGCGATGTTCAGTATGAAATGTCTCTAAAATCTTGATGTAGTTGCGGGTAGCTGAGTACGTAAGCGTCTTCGTAAGGTAACTGGTCGAGTCTCTAGAAACTTCTTTTACTTTGGTTTAAGTCCATTTTCATTAAAAAGTGGAAATACTAATTAACAAATATAGATCCGTAATTTCCTTTTCTTTTTTGTTACGAATGACATGAAAATGCGAGCATTCAATATAAATTAGAATTTGGTACAAGAAGGCCAAACATCAAATACGAGTAAATGAGATACCCTTCCATTTATAGAGTCTGAACACAATGTTATTAATGTACATGATTATTGGCATTTAACTGTAAGGAATGTCTGTATCAAATTTTAACATACTCTCATCCGACTAAGTGTGTAAGTGAAATAAAAAAGTTATTTTATTTATAAAATTATGATGCAGTTTTTATTTTACAATTCTAAGTATGGAATTCAAATAAATGTTGAAAACAATTGTTACTAAGTAAATTCGAACCAGCAAGTCTACGATAACAAGAGTTTTGCACAATTTCTATAATTATGAAGAAAATCTAAGAGGTTTACTTCTTAAGGTCTACTTGTCAGCGATAGTTTCGCCTAACGTATACCATCTTTTCATAGTTACCTGCACGTATTACTAATTTTCTAATCGCATTAATCAGTGCTTTCATTAGATAAAGTGCATATGGAAGTAGACATCGGTGGTATCGTCTTCTTGATAAATAGAAATAAACCGTTTCACCGATAGTTCTGCACACCATCCTCTGTGGGCACGTAATATCACGGTCTCTGGGGAACTTCATCGCAGCCATTCCACTACCTGTTCTCTACACTGTAATAGCCATAATCCAGCGGCGGTAACGGCGCTGAAAGGCAGCAGTGCTTAATTTAGCAGGGCGAGCTAAGTCGGCCGCCCAGCAGCAGGATCCACAAATCAGACCCGCCTGCAATTACGTGAGGCTGCGCTGATCTCCCGCGCCTGTACGGCATACCGCCCGCTCCACACTGCTCCCTGGTGGGTTGCCTGCTCCTTAGGCGCTGGCCTCATTTGCGCGTCGACTGTGCACGGGCTACCGTTCTAATCGATAGTTCTGCAGCTAAAGACAGACAGGCTTCGTAATCCCGTAATGTACCTCCAGCAGATATCAATACGCCACATTCCTACAGCCATAAATACTCTTCGTAACAAATAAGGACAATATATTAGAGTATGGCTTTATTATGTGTTACTTCTTGTGGCTATCTAGAACTTCTACAGAAACAGCACTATGGTTATAAAAGTGGAAGAACCTGACACGGAGACGGTAATTAAGAAAGGAATGGGGCAATATTCTCACTCATCTCCCTTGTTATTCAATTTTAACACTGAGTAAACAGCAAACAAAACGAGGGAATTTGGAAAAGAGATTACGGATAGAACAATAAAAACTTAGTGGTTTGCTGTTAAAACTTTAATTATGTCAATGACAGCAACGCATCCCTTGGAAGAACTGCTGCAGATAGACACCAAACGTTTTTGGAACGAGGCGCAAGAAACAGTTTTCCTTGTCCTTATCTAGGCGTTAATATCTTCTCTAGTTCTAACACTGCATGATGAGAATGACTAGGCGGAACTTCAAGTAAATGCTAGCGACTTTGGGGGGGGGGGGGAGGAGTCATTTCCAGTTGAAATTAAGGAAGATACTGGGAAGTATATCTTATGCTTTTAGAGTTCACAACGGAGAACCACTCTCAAACTGAGAAAGGTTGCCTTGCAGTTTTTTGGGAGATCAGTAAGTTTCATTCGTAGGTAATTGCCAGATCATTCGAATTGTGTATTCTGACTAACCTCAAGGGTCCGCCTGGTCGACTGGATGGATAGACTGCGTGGTTTCAGGATTACGACAGTAGTATACGTACACAAGAATCCTAACTGTCTTTTAAGGAATCCTTTGATGGAACGGCTTGGACGAAACCTCAGTCGTCGCTACCTGAAATGACATTGCTGTTGACCAGAAGAAGAGCCAGCATTGTTGGAAACCATATAAACTTTGAAGAGTGAGGGATCTCGACCATGGCGGATTTCAATAATAAGCGGAACATTGTAAAGAGGAACTATGATCGGATGGGGCAGAAATGGTTACTCATCATCCCGCTCATTTGCGGCGAGAGATCATGAAGTATTTCCAACAACGCTGTACCATTTGGTCAACTGTGTTTCATGAAGACTCCAGACCGAATAAGACAGAGGCATCACTGATCAGTTTCTATCGATCCGTGAGACACTAGGTGAGGCAATTACTTCCGTAGCGTGTGGTACGAATTCTGCCTGCTGCATTCCACTGAATTAGAATCTACCCCCTTGCAGGAGGTCCCCGGAGTCAACAGACTAGAGTCGATGGATAATGGAATGCACTGTTCATCTCACCCACTATGCTGCTACCATAGCAGTGCCAGCTGTCCAAGTTCGGAAAATTGTAAAGGTCCTTGTAGAGTAAGTCCGATGATTCCTGATCGTGTAAACTTTTTCCAGTAGAGATTGTTGTCAGGCATATCATCACGTTGACTGCCCACAGGAAGAGCACTGTCCACAGATATACTCTGGACGTACTTTGAGGTCGAACAGAGAGACTGGGGTACAATACTGCCCGTCGTGACAATCGCGTAACAGTGAAGCAAGGCACTGCAGGTTTCACTTTGTTCTTTCTGCTCCACTGTCGTTAGCAACCCCAGGAATAAGACCGAAAGTCCTATAATGCTAAACGTCGACCATTGAGATACAGCCCGGGCGACTGTGCGGAATATGGATCATCGGAAATGTTACTAAATCGCTTCTTTGGACCGTATCCTCTGTCGCTCGTCTGACGTCACGTATGAAGTCGAGGATTATGACGTTTCATCATAAAGACGGTAGCGCAACGCCATCGTCCACGCCAGCCGTATGAAGTCCTACTACAGTCCAGACGCACAAATCGACGATGAGAGTTCAAGAAACCTCAAGACTCAGTCGACGTTCGGGAAGCATCATCTGGAGGGGTTATTTCTGCATACTCCATAATGCGAGGATCCACCAGCCCCACCATACAGAAGACGGTACATAATCTATGCAATCGACTGTCGATTACCGAAACAAAGTGGATCGCGACACCTTGCAACAGGCTCTTTGATCCCAGCAGAAACCGATATTTCGTATACTCTATTTTTGTTATATGTAAGACACGTTTTTTTTAAAAAAGCATGACACTGCTGATTGTTTCGAGATTCCATAGATAGGTCAAAATATTTCCGAAACAGGATTTTCAAATCCCTATAAGATATAGATATTTCGAATATTGGAACTAGATAAATCCATCACCTCCAATATTGCTTACATGAACTGGAGATCTATAACCACTAACAATCAGAACAAGATAACAGGCTTCCTGTGGAATCTATTCTTTTGACTAATTAAGAAAGTGTTGATAAAAGGGATTCGTTATGGAATATTCAGTTAAACGATACTTTCCAAAGGGAAGTTCATTCAAATAATTATGGGGGTTGAGAACATAATTGTTTTAGACATCAAGTGATACGTAACGCCGTAAGGACCTTTTCAAGAACTATATCCTCCAGGAAAAGAATTAAAGGGCGTGCACTTGGACACGCAGTTTAGCGCAGTGGTTAGCGTCCTGCTGGTTGTCAGTTCAAACCTCACCACCAGCAATTGTTTTATTATTTAGTACTTATCATTTCTGGAAAGTTCTTGAAATATCTTCTTTCATTTGTAAGATATGTATATTCGTAAATATTTTATGTTTTTTATAAAGACCAGTATTGTGAACGGGGCTAAAACTTATTTCAGTCTAAATCAGAAAATGTCATCCAAGAATCTGCCGATTAAGACGAAACGTAAAGCATACAATGTCGTGATAGTGCCAGTATTGTTGTATGGGACAGAAACCCTAAGTACAACAAAGAAGAACAAAGAAAACTTTTTGGTCTTCGAGAGGAAAATTATGTGAAGGCTCTTTAGACCCCATCCAGGAAGGGAGCTAGTAGAAATAACCAAGAATTGTATAGGCTGATGAGGCAACCAAACATCGTTAAAAAACTAAATGCGTGGAGAATAAGCTTGGCGGGCCACATTGCTAGAAGACCAAACAACTCTCACGCAAAAACCGTAGTTATGGGAAGACCTGATAGTATCCCGTCCAATCGGGAGACCCAGGAAGAGATGGGAGGGTGAGCTACAGAAAGACATCTGCCAACTAGGAGTCCGTGACAACTGGATCCAAAGTGCATAAGATCGCCGTCTATGGAGGAGAATTGTGAGGTCGGCGCATGATCTAAGGGTCCTCTGTCGTCGATTTGATTGATTTATTGTAGAATATTCGATGTTTGTAGAAATAGCTGCACTCTCCGTTCTGGGAGTCTGTTCCGTTCTCGCTCTTTACATCAGTAATAAACATGTTTCCAGTTCTAAGTGTAGCAATTTATTAACGATACTGACTCCGTCGGATTTTGACTGATTGTGGTTTCGACGCGACAGTATCACAGTTTGGCGGGAAACGAATAGGATTTGCCTGGGTGTTAGGGAATAGTTTCTCATCTGAAGATGACAAGCAAATGGCAATTGTAATGTTTCGTCCTGTTGACTTTATAAATGTTACGCCCTGTTGATGTTAGGATGTTGCGCTCTTCTGCGCAACAAATCCAGAAGAATTTACGCGGAGATATCCACGCGCACACTGAGCGAATGTTGCGTGTAATTCCTGTCTTCTTTTGTTAAAATGCATTACCTCTGTGAACAAGGCAGGTGTAGAGCGAGCGGGTGGACTGGATGTAGCGGTACATAGTGGTTTACATACATAAACGAATGCTGATATGCGTATTTTTACCGAATAGGTCCCCGTAGCTTCGGACAACATTAATGTTCGTAGCCAGCTCTCGATATGCTTTTACGTCGTATTCATCGTGTTTATCGATGCCGTTCTACCATTTACAAACAAATATATGGTACTGAAATTTGCTTCTGGTGTTCAATACGAGCAAAAATTCAAAGGCTCAGCTGTGTTCCCTTCTTGCAAATTTGATTTTGCTTTCAGTCATGTGAAAGTGATGAATGGTGAAATATAGGTTACATTTGTCTCATTTCGCGTAGTCTGTGTGAACATAAACGGCAGCTCTGCTCGGCAACGTATACATCCTCCTCTTGTTTTGACATAAAAGACTCTGATATCTTCCGAAGCCGAACTTAAATGGGAAAGGCATCAACATCTTTTCAGTGGATAAACTATTACGTGTTCGTTGTCGTTATACGTGCAAAATAAGTGCTAATGGTGTCTGTGTAAGTGGATTAACGTATACAGTGACATTCGTAAGTTCTGTAGTAACGACGATTGTACTTCACAGCCGTTTTAGAAAATTGCAACACCGAGAACGATTCACCTGATTACAATGAAATCTACTTCACAGACTAGAAACATCACAATATACGAACGATTAGAATTACAGAACTGTACATGAACTGTGGCGTGAGACTTCACTACCGTGTAAAGCTACCACGTGCTGCGATTGGCGTCGCATAATGGAATCACTGAGGCAACACACGGTTTGTTGGCGCGTCCACAAAACATAGACAGCGCTTGCAGGAGGACCAGAACGAATAAATTACCGACCGACGATATCACAGGTGTATTCATTGGGCAAGATCTCAGGCGACATGCAGACAAGGGATGCAGTGGTACACGTCGTTCTTCAAAGAAAGCTCGAACATTCCTCGCCACAAATGGCTGGACATTTTTCTGCTAAAATATGGCATGAGGAACTGCATACAGGAGGGGCTGTGCATAATATTGTAAAAGCTTGCTGATGCAGCTGTTTCTTTCCAGATCTTCCACAATACGTCAGTGACTAGATCACATCTTGTAGTCAGTGGCGTCTCAAATTATGGCACTTGGTGTCTCTCCGACATGTCACTCAACAGTTCAATCTACCCGAGTGCCATCACCACACTCCGTCTTCAGGCCACGAGTGGCCAACCGGGACCATCCGACCGCCGTGTCATACTCAGTGGAGGACGCGGATAGTAAGGGCGTGGGGTCAGCACACCGCTCTCCCGGCCGTTATGATGCTATTCTTGACCGAAGCCGCTACTATTCGGTCGAGTAGCTCCTCAGTTGGCATTACGAGGCTGAGCACACCCCGAAAAATGGCAACAGCGCATGGAGGCCTGGATGGTCACCCATCCAAGTGCCGACTACGCCCGACAGAGCTTAACTTCGGTGATCTCACGGGAACCGGTGTATCCACTGCGGCAAGGCCGTTGCGCCATCACTACGGTACCGTCTAATTCGTGCAGAGCCATTATTGTAAGACACAGTGAGACCAGACTTTTGCGGAAGCACTACTCTTTGGCACTCAGCACGTTAGCGACGATGTTCACGTGCCCACGTCAGTGTGAGACGTTGGTGGTATCCGGTCTCGAGGAAGACTTTTCCACATCCGTTGCTCTACTCCAGCGTCAAGCCAACACTACGAGCGGAA
This sequence comes from Schistocerca piceifrons, assembly GCF_021461385.2. Taxonomy (NCBI): domain Eukaryota; kingdom Metazoa; phylum Arthropoda; class Insecta; order Orthoptera; family Acrididae; genus Schistocerca; species Schistocerca piceifrons. The sequence goes on along the minus strand of NC_060138.1, from coordinate 1,160,425,030 downwards.
CTTTTCTTAAACATTTTTGGAAGGTTATGTTAACAGCCGTGAAGTAATGTACAAAATGCATATTTGGACAATCAGCTGTTTTTATCTTACACCCATACACCTGCCGGTTTCGGTCCTGGACCATCTTCACGGATGAAGCGTTAAAATGGCATAAGCTACAATATTGCATTAGTCATTACTTAAAATGTATAGCACATGCCATGCATGCATATGCGCATTTTGCACGAAGTTTTTCTGTCGTTTACGGTCATTAACAATAGCAAAACAAGGGTAGCAGTCGAATTAAATCAACGGATGGCGGAGAAACTATATTAGAAAATGAGACACATAGCAGAAAACTTTTGCTATTTGAACAGTAAAATAACTGATAAGGGCCGAAATAGAGGAGATATAAGTTGCAGCCTGGCAATGACAAGAAAATCGTTTCTGAAGAAAACATTTGTTGACACCGAATATAAATTTGCTTGTCAGGAAGTTTTTTCTGAAGGTATTTGTTTGGAGTGGAGCCTTGGATTGAAGCGAAACGATGAACAATTCTGACAAGAAGAGAATAATAGCTTTTGAAATGTGGAGCTACAGAAGAACGCTAAAGATTATGTCGGTAGATGGCGTAACTAATGAAGTGGTACTGTATAGAGTTCGGGAGAAAAGAAATTTGTGACAACATGACTGAAGCAAGGGATCGGTTGATGCGATGCAATCTGAGACATCAAAGAATCGTCCAGTTAGTATTGTGAAGAAGTTTCGGGGTGGAACTTGCAGAGAGAAACCAAGAGACGAGGATAGGAATCAGATTCGTTAATTGCTCAATATGGAAGTACAGGTCGAGTTAACAAAGAGCCAAGACGGCGATTTGAAAGCGTCTTGGTTGCTCTACTTGAGCCATTGTTAGGTATACAGGTTGAATAGAAAGAGATACCAGGGTACACTCCGGGAAGGACTATGGTACTGTGTTCAAAATAGTATTACCTTTTTCTCGTTAACTGTATAATTACAATGGGAAATGTATAAATGCAGATTGAACCGTCGAATGAAAATTTGTGCCAATGCCAGGATTCGAACGAGGGTCTCCTTCTGACCAGGTAGGTGCGCTAACCACCACGAGACCCTGGCACAGTGGCTTTGCACAGCTGCACGGACTACCCTAGCACGCTTCCGTCGTCAGTCCAAATTCACATTCACGCCACAGCCTACTTTGTATTCCGTTATTGTGGCTTGAGGCCATGTACACTTCTCAGCACCCTCTTGAAGGTGGCCTTTGGGTGCAGTCCTAAATCTCAGGAGCAAAGATATCTGACGGAGCCAGATTGGGAGTGTAAGCTTACTGGGGCGACGTATCATGGGCTTTATCATGATGGAAGTCCAAGGTAGCGGTGATATTCCCCTGCACGCGAAAGACTTCTGTTCTGTCTTTCGGGAACATCCCCATAACAGACGGTCTGTCATGGAGGTTGTAATGGAACCTGAATTACGTATTCATTACGGCACCTCACCTCACCCTCTCGATACCAGCAATATTCTACAGTGTTTCTGTAGAATAGTTAACATATTTCTGCGACAACATTCAGATTTGATTTCATTAATGTAGAGGTACTTCCATACATCGATATGCATATATTGCAATGATATTATTCTTATGTGCATTCTTTCTTTTGTCACTATGACCTTTGACGTACTTGTAACTCTGATTTCTGGGCGCGTAAGCGGTTATTAGAGAATCAAGCTTTGGTCGTCATGTTAAAAAGACGCAAATTGTAGTCAGTTTATTAAACGTGAACTTTAACAGTGAGGAAGATATGTTTTATATTGTGAAGTGATGTTTTGGAACGAGTTACGTGATATTGCAACAAAAGTAATAAAAAAGAAGTGTAACTTAAATTCGGAGTGCTGATTACTTTTTTACATCACCATTGTCCTAACTTGCAAAAGTTTAATCTTCAAGAATGGTTCATGAAAGACACCTATAAAACTTTTGAATATCGCAGAATAACACCTAGGCCTCTCTGCATCCGAGCTTGGAATCACCACTACCTAGATTTTCGACGATTGAGCCGTGAGTTCAAAACGAGACCAGCGTGGGAAACACGAAAAGATGAGTGCCTAGTTTATTCATTATTTCAAGAAATGACTTTACTAAGTGTGCTCTAATGACACCTGCCACATAATATAACTTTGTTGTTGCCCGAAAATGCAATATTTAGCAGCGTGAGCAACACTACAATCATAATTAATTTTTGACCTTTATTGTGGTAGCTTTGATAGAAGGTACATTTCTTTGTGGACTCTTTGTCTCGAGAAACGCAGCAAGCATTGTTTTGATTTATGACCTGTTACCATTGGCTTTTTTGTTCGGAGTGCGCTGCGGTGTAAAATTAAGAACTGCGGTGAACCTCTCCAGGTCATACTCAAAACGCACGTGTTTTATCCCTTCCAATAAAACCGTGTTTAAAATGTGGCATACTTCGAACACGTTCTGAAAGTTAATTGACAATCGTCACTCGATTGCATTTTACTCGTCCATCAACACTTTGTCGAGAAGCATGCTGAGGTAGTATGTCATAATGTTGCGTACAGTGGTTCTTTGAATTTTCAATGTCAGTGCAATCATGAAAATGCTGTTTATATTGTCAGAGTTCAACAAATCACACGCAACAGTGACATTTGCATGGCCATGGACAAAGCAGATATTGTGGGTTACCCCTTCTCCATTCTCCGCATACACTTTCAATCACCTGGAAACTTGCGAAGACGTTAGAGCGGAATCACCTCGGGCTTTCTGGTTGGCATCAGCATAATTTATTTTATATTCAAACGGTACATTTCGTGAGTTTATCTGCTAAGTCTGCTCTCCGACATCTAGCAGTCTGTAATAGAAACCCTGCATACTTCAATGCGTCTTCCGCTCGAGAAACAGAATCAAGCCATTGTTCTCCATTTCAGGTGTGGCCTTTACGTTTTGATGTAGGCTGTTGAGACGCTGATTAAACTTAAGTACTTACGTTTCCCCACAAAGAAAACTCTAACCTCTGTTCTACACACTATCCGATTTTAGAGTGATTCGGATTGTTCCCTGTGGCTGTTTCAGTTTTCACCAGCTGCTGTGCACATGTAACTTTTTAGTGAAGCGTAGTAAATAAAAATAAAGGTTTGATACTTCATAGCCCTCGACGCCACAGAATGACTCCGAAATCATAGGTAAACTGGCGCTAAGGTTGGCCGCTTCGCTCTTTACGGAACTCCGCCTTTGGAGCAGTTGCTAACTTCGCGACTGCATCGCCGAGTCCGCACTGTCTTAAGGCGGCCACGAAGGCCGAGAGACGTAGGGGCGGCGCAAAGCTCGGGACTGTGGCGCTGTTGCCGCCGTATCCCACTTCCACGCCACTGTCCTTTAAATGCAAACGAGCGTGGCTAGACGCGCACTGTGTGTGGGTGTGTGTGGGCCGGGGTGGGTGTTGTGTGGACGCGTTTGGATTGCGGCCAGGCCAGAGCCGCTCCAGACGGCTGGCAGAGCCGTTCTGCTGTGTGCGCCGCTGTCAGGGCAGAAGCAGTGCCCGAGTGAGCACTGCAACGATACTAGAGCAGCGCCCTAAATCCGCAACCGGGCAAGCGCTACCCACGTACTCACTGTCCTTCTACAGAATATAAGGTTATCATCATCAACAACCATATGATCTCCGCTGTATGATAAAGGATGGTCATTGAAACTGCAGTACTGGGAAGGTCTTTAAAAATGGACATGAGTGGTCGATTGTAACCGATTTTGGTACAAAATTCACGGATACCTGTTGCCCTTGAAATAAATGCTTTTGCGACCATTTTTACTTTTAATCAGACAGCTGTTTTCCGTGAGAAATTGCTGGGAAGGCTGCATGCAACGAACATAGAATTACCAGTCTATGTCTTCCTCCACAGTTTCTTTCCCCTATCTCTCTCTCTAGTACAATGGCAGCTGTTTTCTGCTGCCTTAACATATATACAGTCATCCTGTCTCTTCTTCAATTCAGCATTTTCGATACAGAGGCTCCCCTCGTATCTCACTTCCTGCCATAGTATGTAATGATTGGAACTTAAGAGCTGTAAAAGTACCGTAGGCCACCGTACACTAGGTGTAGACTACGGTAGCTTTGTTCAGTTAGGATAATAAGCTTGTGACCTGTATGTTAGGCGTGCTGCATACCTTCGGGAGTTACCTCATTTCGATCACTTTGTCTACAAATGCGATCAGTGTCTTACTGAATTCCCCTACAAATAAGAAGTGATGAATCATCTAGACACTGCGTGTGGATATATAAAGGACCATGTAACCTACAGAACATGTTTAATCTACTGAGTTATCTTCCTGTAGTATTAGTAGCAAAATTGAAACCGTCATCGTTTAATTCACGTGTTACTCGAAATTTGTTGATTTGTAACATGAAACAGAGGGATGATGTAGAGAAAAGTTAATGATATATGATATAGCGCCAGTAAACGCAACTTCCTCAAGAAAACGTGAAAAAATGCAAAATGAAAAAACATATCAAACATCGGTCCAACACTTCATAGATCTTATATAAAACATGATCGTCAAACAATTTTCGCTCCTATTAATTAGAACAGGAGACACTTGTCTTTGATCACAGGTTCTGCTTAATACAAAAATAACAATAAAAATAAATTTATGGCTTTGATAAAGTTTCCCAGGTTTCTTGAGAATAATTTCAGTGATATAGAATACCTGTTACGTGACTCATCTTTCAGTTTTGGGTTTCTCACTATGCTGTTAATCCCGTTGGAAGCTGCAAAATTGACACATATCTGTTTGTATATCGACGTGCTGAACAATGCCATGTCTCCGGAAGACTATTAGTAAAGATTAGTTTGAAACTGAGGTGAAATATTTCTGCACAGATACAGTGGTAATTTATACTCTGTGGTCACGACTTTGAAATAGTGCATGCCTGCTTCTGCTTGTTCCTTTGCCAGATTATAATCTCGTTACAAGAAGGAAGCCGACGGGCTTATACATTTCTTATGTCTTATCTGTCCCCTTTGTTCTGAAATAGAATAGTTCCAGTTCTGAGGAATTGTCTTTCCTCGAAAACATTTAGTGACACATTTTCATAACATCGTTTCGTATTACTCTGTCTCCATCCTCACACATTACTTCAAGATAATCTTCATTTTAATTTCATTCATGAATGCGACACCTCAGGGCAATTTGCATAGCTTAAAATTAATGTAGAGAAGTGATTCGTATAAAGTCGAAGCCGTTACTAAAAGTGTGGCACAGAGATTCATGCGGTTACAGTGAAAAATCTATTCGAGCAACCATACTATCGGAAGTAATTTGAAGTGTACCATTAAAGAACTATGTTAGAAATGAAATGGATAAGCAAAGTCTTCGAGAGGCACTAAACAGGCTGTAAATAAGAAGAATACTTATAAGAAGAAGTAGCATATTAATATGACATGTGCTAAACAGATTCGAATTTGCAAACGGAACCAGAAGACGTAAAAATTTGTAGGGAATAATTAGGATATTTGAAATATTTTGTATTATCGAGGGTATACCAAGACTAAATATTTTCAAAATTTAAGAGATTCTATATGGTATCAAATTATTTGAAAGAGTAATAAAGAAAAAAAGTCATTTCAATGTACATGAATATGTCAGTAACCAGATTTCATTGCTGAGCTGTGGCTATTCTGAATTCTCGTTGTTTACTAGACGATCCCGCAGCTTAACGCATTGCACATAACGTACAAATATGTACGATGGAGGATTTTTTGGTTTATAGTTATGACAACATTCATACGGTTTAATGGGGACAAAGACTCAGGTCATAGAGCGAACAATAAGCCATTCGGTGCCTAGTGTCTGTGTCTATTCGAAAGATTCGTCGCTAAAGCCGTCTAGCAGTGAAACGTTAAACCGCTATTACCTGACACGACGCTAGAGACTTCGTTGTCGACTGGTGACACTTCTAACGGCAGGAATCCCTGGACAATTTCCTGGCCCTTCTGTCAGATTGCAGGCCTTAATCAAGGGGATCGGAGTTTGCCGATGTTACGAGAGCAGCACGAATCCTCGCAGACTGTGCGGTTAAAGAGAGGTGGGATCTGCCCACGCAAATGGCAGCACACCAGCTTCCATTTCTCACACTGTCTCCAATACCCGCATTTTTACAGGTACACGTACACGAGTTGCTCATAGACCACGAACCGCTGACATTCGTTCTTCAGAACGAGTTCCGTTTTTATAGCGGCTTATGCCACACATAATACGGCATGTCATATGGTGTGTTACTAACCACACGCATGTGTTAAATGCAAATAACATGGCGGTGGCACTAATATAGCTACAGAGGTCTGTCTTCTTGCGTTAGATCAGGTAATAATGTTGAATTTCCATCGTAATTGTTGCTGAGTTGACTTGTACGTCGGCACGTGTATGAGATTAGATACTCATTTTGGAACAGGGTAGTGTTTTCCTTTCGACGAACATGAAACTGCTGTAGCATTCGTAAACGTTTTTTCTCCTGTAGGTGATGCAGTACCAAACGGTTGTTGGTACGGAGAGCAGCCCCATATATTTAATTGAATCAACATACGAAAGCGTTGTTCTAGATCTTAGTGTCGATTGTTTATTGAGGTCATCGCTGAAGAAAACCGAATGCTGACAAGATCAGTTCTAAGCAGAGACGGAGATCTTGTTGAAAGTTTCCTTCTACTGTTTTGCAGGAGAGATTTGAAGAAATCAGGGTAAAACAACAAACCATCAAATTCTTCAGGGAGGGCGGAGGGGAGAGGTGGAAGTTGTTTCGGAATGAAATCCTCCAGAATGTGGGTCTAATTGGGGAACATGTGCAAGGTTCCTGCCGCCATTCCATGTATTATGATTCGATATAATACACTGAAAAACCAAATAAACTGGTAGAAGCATGCGTATTCAAATACAGAGATACGTAAACAGAGAAAATACGGCGCTGCAGTCGGCAACCCCTACATAAGACATCAAGTGTCTGGCGCAGTTAGATCGGTTGCTGCTGCTACAATTGCTGGTTATCAAGATTTAAATGCGTTTGAACGTGGTGTTACAGTTGTCGCACGAGCATTGGGACACACGAGTGAACCGTGAATATCAGGAATCCGGTAAAACAAGAAAGTTGTCGTCCGATGATGTCGCATTTGTCTTTGATTAGAGACAAAATCTTGTATTCTAACACGACAAGGCAAGATGTTGACGTGCTGTAGAGAATGTTGGGTAGAATAGCAGTATGTGGGCGAGCGTTATCCTGCTGGAAAAGACACCTTCAAATGTTATTTACAAATGGCAGCGCTCAGGTCAAATCATCAGCCTTACGTAAAAATTTGTAGACAAGATGCACTGGCTAACCTCTAAAGTGCTCCTGCTGTCATAGGAATTCACACGCCAGACCGTAATTCCAGGTGTAGGTCGAGTGTTTCTAGCATGCAGACCGGTTGGTTGCAGACCATCAACTGGAGAGGCGACAGCTACAAAAAGTGCAGAACTGACTGTGGTCTCGAGAACTTTGTTAGAACGAAAACAACACGAAATAAGCTTCATTAGCAAAGAATCACAGGGTGAACTGCAGCAGCGATGCTCGTAACAAGAAGACATGGTGCAGTTGCCAAAAAATACCTGTACTATAGGGCAATAGAATATAGCCATTTGGTCGGATGAGTCTTGTTGTATCAGATTCCAACTTCTGGTCGCGATTACGTAACGAGAGAGGAACGTGACACCGGTTCGTGGATTATTTGAGCAGCCACGCTGTGATATTACACGGGCACCTTGGTTACTTTGAAAGGTCGTATCTCTGAAAAGCATTACATAACCATTTTGCTGGCCGGCCGGTGTGGCCGTGCGATTCTAGACGCTACAGTCTAGAGCCGAGCGACCGCTCCGGTCGCAGGTTCGAATCCTGCCTCGGGCATGGATGTGTGTGATGTCCTTATGTTAGTTAGGTTTAATTAGTTCTAAGTTCTAGGCGACTGATGACCTCAGAAGTTAAGTCGCATAGTGCTCAGAGCCATTTGGACCAGCCATTTTGCTGATCAGGTTCATTCCACGATAAAATGTTTGTTCCCCAATTTTGATGCTTGATGTTGTGTTACCAGACGGCAGGTCAGCTGTCCACACAGATCGCATTGCCCGGGACTATCTTTGTCAGTGTGACGATGGACTGACACATGTCCTGTGGACACCGTAGTCACCAGATAGCAATATTATTGAGCCTATGTGGGCTGCTTTGGAGAGAAGGTTCCGTGATCACCGTCCACCTCCATCATTGTTACCTAGGAGTGCTACTATTATGCAGGGAGAATGGTACAAGATTCCACTGAAAACCAAATGACCCGCAATTTTCCATTACCAGATGACTGGAAGCTGTTTTCAATGTCAACGGTGTTCCTACACCGGTTTAAGCAGGGTGGTCCATCCTGTCTTTTGTGTTTCCTGTTTTTTCTCCAAATCCAGTATATGCCACGGTTCATTTATTTACCTGTGTAATCGGTAGCACCGAAGAGGCGAATAACATCGATTTTCAGTTATCTACTATGGAAGACGACAATTTCGAAGTATCTGTAGAGAAGAGAAAACTAATGTCATTTCGAGGTAGATAGCACATACCATAAAACATAGTGACAGAAAAGATAGCATGGTAGGCATTTTAACCACCTGTGATGCATCATTATTTTTGATTGTGAACTGAAATGATGAGATGAAATTATAAGGACAAGGCAGTCACCCAGTCGGCTGTGATAAGGATATAAAGAATTAGATAGGAGGATTTGAGGTTGTTTGTGGAACAATGCAAAAAACATTAAACAAAAAGACAAAAAAATCACAACTGAAATCTATCAGACAAAAGCTTTTCCACAGTTATTTTACGAATCTGAGGCTTAGATAGCAAACAATGAAGACAAACATCGATTAGTGCCATCAGATATAAAATTCTTCAGATCAATTAAGGCAGAAGTCGGCAAACATTGCTTGTAAATGTCCCAACATTAGATATTTTATACTCTCCAGACCATACCCCAGTTTTTTTTAGGTGGGTCTACCAAAAACAGAAAAAAAACTATTTACAGCTGTATTGATAAAAAAGTAATGCAGTAAAAATAGCCAGTAGATGCATTTGTTGTTTGAAATAATTTTACTAATGTGATCCATGAAATGCTTTTCTTAGATAATATTTCAACAAATTTATGTTCAAAGTTAATGCTCCCATCATCATAATTGATTGAAATAAAAATACTCACAGTAAAGTGTCGTTCTTTGAGAAACAACTTTTCTGGTGAGGTGGAAACTGCTTTTTTCTTCCAAGTAATATTTCACCAAATTGATGATCAAAGTTAGTGCTCTCTATCATCGCAATTGATTTCAAATGTACAACTATTAATGTTCAACTATAACAAGATTTTACATATTTCGTCTCTGAAACTGGTTTTTCGCACAAGTAGGCACTACCAAACACAGAGATCAAGCAGAGATCATCTGATCTTAGTTCACCATATTCATCACTTGGGAGACACTTACATAATTCTGTTAGATTCATCCTTTGAAATTTGATACCGTGTTGTCACACTGAAGATTGGTAATTTCAAATGGTTCAAATGGCTCTGAGCACTATGCGACTTAACTTCTGAGGTCATCAGTCGCCTAGAACTTAGAACTAATTAAACCTAACTAACCTAAGGACATCACACACATCCATGCCCGAGGCAGGATTCGAACCTGCGACCGTAGCGGTCACGCGGTTTCAGACTGAAGCGCCTTTAACCGCACGGCCACACCGGCCGGCTTGGTAATTTCCAATGAAAGTTTCTCAGCGATACTGTGAAATGGATTTTCAAATACAGGAATGTGTTCTGCACTTGTATCAAAATCGAAAAATCGTTGCTTTCGTTTCTGAGACTGTAGCTTAAACTCGGACAATATGTCACTTGGAAATCTGTGAGGGAATGGAGATTTTACTTCTCGCAATTTTTAACAGCGCGCTGCCCAAAGCAGCTGTAATAAACTCACAAAAACGTTGCAATGGTGCAGTTCGCAGTGATACAACGATATCACCGTGTGGTTCAAAAAATGGTTCAAATGGCTCTGAGCACTATGGGACTTAACATCTATGGTCATCAGTCCCCTAGAACTTAGAACTACTTAAACCTAACTAACCTAAGGACAGCACACGACACCCAGCCATCACGAGGCAGAGAAAATCCCTGACCCCGCCGGGAATCGAACCCGGGAACCCGGGCGTGGGAAGCGAGAACGCTACCGCACGACCACGAGATGCGGGCATCACCGTGTGGATCGACTGTGCAGCCACAGGTCTGATTTCACGCATATGTTGTACCTCTTTATACGTCGATCAGCGTCGCTGTCGGATTGTGTTTCTGTGGCCAAACGCGTAATGGAGCGGTCCGCGGGTTTAAAAGAACGGAGAAAGAGCTGGAACGTCAGTCATACGGCTGACTCTGAAGGTGGCTGGACGGCATACACCCGAAATATCAGAAGAAGAAGTTAAATTTATGCGGCTACACGGCCGAAATTTTATAGAACAATCATTGTACTACGAAAATATGAAGATGCACACCTTGATGTGATTTGTGACTCAATCAAACCCAGTTGTTACCGAAATGACTTTATCGCAGCTTAAGTTTCATTTAGTAGAACTATTTTGCCATTTAATTTCAAACTGAATCCGTTAGGAAATTCTATGATGTAGGCAGAAGAACCTAATTTCCAAAGCGTCTTTGTGTTCAATAATAGTAGTTCAAGATGGTTCTTCGCACGTAGAAAAATATCAATGTCAGCCCTCATTTTAAAAAAAATCTTAACAGAACTTAACCGTTGCTAAGCCATAGAACTGATGTATAGCAGGGCAAGTCAGGAAATTCAGCTTCCACTTCGAACAGAAAATTACGGAACTGACGCTGGTTCACTCCACGAGAAAGAATGAAGTTCACTGTTGACAGAACTGGTTCTAAAACACTTGATGGATTCGGATATTTGCGACAGATACCTCCTAATGAATAATATAATTAACAACAGGCTCTGCCGGCCGGAGTGGCCGAGCGGTTAAAGGCGCTACAGTCTTGAACCGCACGACCGCTACGGTGGCAGGTTCGAATCCTGCCTCGTGCATGGATGTGTGTGATGTCCTTAGGTTAGTTAGGTTTAAGTAGTTCTAAGTTCTAGGGGACTGATGACCACAGCAGTTAAGTCCCATAGTGATCAGAGCCATTTGAACAACAGGCTCTGAACATATTTTATTTTCGCAAGCCTTGTAAATGCGTCCAACTAAGTCTTTGTCCGTTCCAAAAAAAGCTTTTACCATACATACTAGCTGATTCCATTTCACGTTGCACCTCGTCAACGCCTTCTCAACTTCCTTGATAATGTTTTTGCCTGTAGTTGTTACAAATAGATTACTCATGCAAGCCAGCTCTTCAGCCACTTCAAAGTCAACACTGACTCCTCGAATAAACAGCAACAGCTGAACAGTATCTGTACCGTCTGTTGACTCATCTAGAGGCAAGGGAAACCACTCGAACTCCTTTGCGTTGTTAATTAATTGTTTACCCTTGTTGCTGCCAAAATTGTCAACACTTCAAGCAACTGTTCTCGGGGAGTGGCCGACAGAATTAAAGAAATCTGTTTTCTCAGAACACATTTCTTCTGCTGCTACAATCAGATGTGATTTAATTGACTTATCATCAGTAAATGGTATTTTCCCCTTGGATAGCAAATGAGCAGTTCGTAAACATTTTTTAGCTGCAGCCTTATTTTCATTCTGCTTTGCCGGCCGCTGTGACCGAGCGCCGAGCGGTTCTAGGCGCTTCAGTCCGGAACCGCACTGCTGCTACGGTCGCAGGTTCGAATCCTGCCTCGGATATGGATGTGTGTGATGTCATTAGGTTAGTTAGGTTTAAGTAGCTCTAAGTCTAGGTGAGTGATGACCTCAGATGTTAAGTCTCATATTGCTTAGAGCCATTTGAATCATTCTCCACTTTGGTAAAGAAATACTTCGTTTCAAAGTTTTTAATTTTGCCATTTATTCTTTCCCGATATTATGCCGAATGCTTACTGTGGCAATGCCAGAGCGTATTGTATTTCTTTAGTACAGCTATAGTGTCACTGTGGAATAAACAATGGTCACCCATCTATTAATCATACACAGACTCTGTTCCTGAGACGTGTCGAGTCTGACCTTTACCTACGATGACGATGTACGCCAAAGCAATGAATATAAATTTGATTTAGTACTGGAATTCTAACAGATGTGTTGGTCATTACACCACACGGGCACTGCAGTTACAACAGCTGCATGGATTACGCTGGTAAGTCTCCCTCCCTAATACCAATTCTAACTCGTGCCTCAGCCCATTGCTTTTGTCCTTCTAAACTCGCATCAGTATTGCCAAGACTCTCCACTACCGGAACAGCACCTGATCAATGAGTGAAACGGGATTAATCCTGACTATGCGCAAAGTGAAGGTGGTACATTAATCATGTACAGTAAGTACATGATTAACGTATTACCTAGGCGTGAGGTCATATACAACGTGTGTGATTAATATATCATCTACAACTGATGTACAGGCAGGGTTAATCCCATTTAGCTCATTGCTACGCAGCTGTTCCAGTATCAGACAGCCTCGGCAGTACTGAAGTGAGTTTAGAAGCGGAAGGTCAGTGGAGTGAGGCACGAGTTGGAATTTGTATAGGGAGAGAGACATACTAGGGTAGGGCGTGCAGATCTGGTGCCAGTGTTGCATAACGCTCGGTGCATCGGCCTACTAAGCTGAAGATCTAGGTTCGAATCCCGGCATTGGTACTAATTTTAATTCATTACTTCAGCATAGTTACCTATCTTTCCCACGCAGTTCAGTTACGAAATTGTTCTCAGTCCAGTCTACATTAAACAAACAACGTTCAAACTCCGATTTTCACTTCTTTGGCACGTTCTAAAGTGACACGATGAAAATACACTGGTGTTAGAAACGAGAACACAATGTTGCAGAATGAAGGCTGCCAAGTTAAAACTGCGCGTCACCACGGCGAGAGCACAGTGTCCCGTCTTCCTCAGCTACATTCCTGCGTGTAGAAGGGCCACACATGGTTTTTCTTGCAATTACTCAACTTCCGGGTCGACCATTTGGAGCACCTTACCAGTCACCTGCAATATGTATCCAAAAAACGTAGGACTGTAGCAATACAGTTTCACAGACGCTGATATATTTCTTCCATATAATTTTCTCACTACATTCAACATTACCCTGATTTAATTTTCTTTAAGAATTTCGAAATATAGACCCCAGTCATAGATCGCTGGCCATAGAAAAAGAGGCGGTGGCCCAGGTTTGACACCCGCGCTACAGTTTACCGACGCCTGAGTTAAGGGATGTAATCTAGAAAGATAGACTAAGAAATGAAGATATTGGAAATGAACTTAAAATATTTGGAGTAACAGAAAAAATCGACACATATAAGTAGAGATGGGAGGAACATATAAACTGACTGAAAGAGGCAGATAAATTAAAAAAGCTTTGCAAGATACAGGGTGTCTATTATTCAAGTTCCCGTTTCACAACGCTGTAGAAAGAGACCCACGGATAAGAATGACGTCAAATTTGAAAAGCACGGGGAAACAACGCGGAAGAAAAAAAAGTAACGAAAATTTTACCAGTAGACGGTGCGATAAGCGTCTTAACGTAAATAGAGTCGGTTCTAAATGACGAAATCAATCTCAATACCGCGACTACGCTTTGAGTTCCACATTCCAGCATTCGTAAGATTCAATGTGCTTGAATGCAGAAGTTCGGAGTGAACAGATGTGGCACTGTTAAGTAAGTCCATCAAACGTGGCAAGGTTGTACCACATCAGATGGGAAATATCTGTTTTCAACCATCCTGAGGTCACAACTACATAAAAAGTAAAATGGCATCGGTTTCTGTCATGAGACTGGCCCAAGACATGTTCAATATGCTGCCACAAGTTCAAATCGAGAAATAGTACATTCCACAACAGACTGGAGTATTACTGGTCTCACGTTTAGAATGTATTGCGTAATGCGTGCCTTCAATTCAACTACGTAATTTGAGCACTGAACACAACCTCTTTCCGATAACAACAAAGCCAGAAAACGCACGGATTAAGATCAGGGGATATGCAAGGCCGGGCTGTAGGTAAGTGGTTGATAATTTTAGCATTTCCGAATTGCCGCTATAGCAGCCGCTTCACTGGCATAAGGATGTACGGAGGAGCGCCATCTTGCATAAAAATGGTCGCACCCACACATCCACACTTTTGAAGGGTTGGAATTACGTTGGTGTACAAAAGACTCTCGTAGCGTTTACCAGTGACGGTACAGGTAACAAGACTCACAAAACTCATCTCCTCGAAAAAAATACTTCCGTGCAATAAACAACAATGTCAAATCGCACCTCAAAGTCAACTTTTCAGAATAAAGTAGTACCTGTTGGTGCGTGTACGTTTTTTCCGTTGCTATATTCGACTATTCTGCGTGTTGACATGTCCTTGGCCATTCACTGTCCACATCTGTGAGGGCAAGAAATTCCAGAGCGGAGGTCTGCCTTGCTGGAAGGTGAGCAGGAGGCAACTACTCAGTATGGGAGTTTTATATAGATAGCAATGCAATACGTCTCGTGTGATTTTATGCACCGTGCTCACAGGCATGTTCCACGTTCGAGCGGTCCCTGTGTAGTGCACGAATGCACACCACCACTTACCCCTCCTGGAATGCTGTGGACACATCTTCGACAGACGTCGAATCAACTGCTTTCTTCCCTGTGCTAACTGAACTTCGAAGGACCTCTGTTTTCAAATTTTGTAACATGGAGACAGTCATGCTTAGCGTCTCGGACGCAAACTGAGAAACAGTCATGTGCCGCGCATCTCTTGGTGTGCACATTTTGATACTTACAGTGCCATCTACTGCTCAAAATTTCGTTAATTCCTTACCACGTCTTCGCCCCATACATTAATAATATGTTGTTTAAATCTGACGTGATCCTGAGCAGAGGCTCCCTTCCTTCAGCGTTTTGAAACTAGAACTGCAATTATGGATACCTTGTATGCCCAAAGCTGTAACAGACGTAGACTGGACCAGGAAAAGATGGAGCTAAGTAAATACTGCCGGAAGAAGTTCCTAGAACCTAATCCATGAATGTAGAAGACGAGGATGATGATGACATGACCTAGAGGTGCAGTATTAACTCTTTCAAATTGCCATTAGTTGACACAATACGGAACCTCTTCTGACACTGTTAAGAAATTCGTTACAGTGTTTTGCCTTCGGGTGTATTAAACATAATTCCCTTGACACTGATTTGAGTAGACAAGCAGCAGTATTTATTTTAAATTTCACTAATGATCTTAAAGATATTAAAAAATTATTTTTAATGCCTCAGAACGAGAAATACTACAAGGAATTTTTGACCAGTGCTGGAAGATGGTTCATACAGCAGGAAATAGTAGTAAGATAAAATTTTTTATAGCATATGATTGAGTATCTACTTAAATATGTATATCATTAAACACATTACAGGAATGAAACACTCTCTTGCAAAAATTGCCAGCAATGGGAACGGTGGCTCGTATGGGCCACTTAAGCCAAAACTGATATAGAACTTTTGCTGTTGTTTTGAAGTAAGGTAAAACTGCATGAGACATTTACTTGAACATTTAGTATTGTTTAAACGGTGAAGAACAGGTTTCAAACCAAAACGACTCATACCATGAACAGATTTTCTAATACTTACAATTCGGGATTGCAAGAATTGTCCGATAGTATGGACAGTAAAAGAAAATACAGATTTTTAAATTAAAAATAACTTTGGTACGGCCCATACTACACGACTAATAATGAGCATTAAAACGTAGTGGAAGCAAATGGCTCTGAGCACTATGAGACTTAACATCTGTGGTCATCAGTCCCCTAGAACTTATAACTACTTCAACCTAACTAACCTAAGGACATCACACACATCCATGCCCGAGGCAGGATTCGAACCTGCGACCGTAGCGGTCACGCGGCTCCAGACTGCAGCACCTAGAACCGCACGGCCGCACAGGCCGGCGTGGTGGAAGCAGAAACCAGCTTGCGTGAGTGATATTTTATTACGATACAATATACATTGGAGTATTCAGATACTAATACTAGTTTCATAATTTTACTTATCTTTGAAAGCATGAACGGATGTTGAAAATTACACCTATCACCAAATAAAATTTTCTTGTGATGCAAACTCAGCAGCTAAATCACTCACGTTCTAGCAAATGGCGGAGTGACACCTGCGCTTTATTCTGATCACTACATGCGTCCTCTGTTTTTTGGAAAATTCTAGAAGCGTGAAATGGCCTATACTACCCGCCGGCCCAAACTAACTGCCGTTAGCCTGTCGTTTTAATAAAATATTTACATATCCCCTAACCTCGTGATAAACCGGGCCGGGTCTGTCCGAAAAATGCAAAGTATAATTAGTAAATTAAAATATCATACTTAGTCATTTATTAATATTTCATGGGATACAAAAATTTACTTGTTCTGGCTAAAAAACCGTAAGTACTGTCATGTATACAAACATCCACGAACTCAAATATAATCCTTGACATATGTCATGAAACAAACGAATCAATATACCAGAGAATAAATGTGAGAGTCGTAAACTCCAACGTAATCAGAGGAACGGCTCTGTAAGAATTTCACGCATCTGCAGTCGCAGTCGGCAACGCGGAACGATATTAAATCACGACACAAAATAGCGAATTAGGCTGTTCCATCCACACGTGTAAAATGTTAATTAATGAATGGAAGCTTTTCAACATAATCAGAGCAGCACGTCATTCATTGGAAAATTAGTGTTTGCTGTCGCGAAATCCAATCACCGGCATTCAACGTAACTGAATTTACCCGCGCACACACACGTGTAATGAATTCGTAATTGTTCAGATCAACTCGCAACGCTGTGGTAGCACCTGCCGATACCCCAACTATCGCGAAACTGAATTATCCCACGGACGCAATGCCCGGATTATAAGCCTCACTAAGCCACCCTCATCGTAAGACAACGCGTTCGCTATTCTGCTGAATTGTCTACTGTCACAGAAGGAAAAGGAAAATTTTGCTTTGATAACGCTCTCGACTTCGGTAAATAAAGTTTACGGTAAGAAAGTCCTCTATACAACTTTTACGCATATTTGCATCCTCGAGAGTATAAAATCTTGTTAAAATGTTGGTCTTCAATTGAACATGTCTTACGAAACGCTTTCTCTTGGACCTTCCATATGTGCGATACAGAGGGAACAAAAATTTCCACACTCTGACTTCGCACGGCATTTCCTTGCATACTAACAACACAAAAATGATCTATATCATTTCGACCTGTGATTATTTTCAGTGGGAAACACGTGAATAAACGGCATTTGGCAACACTGCACTGACGTGTTCAATAAATACCTTTATTCAGTACTATACAAAAACTGTATTTTTTGTAGAGTGAGCAAAACTTTGGCTCAGTATAGTCTATCTTGGTCTTGTGCGAAAAAACGAGCAATTACATAGCAGTAGCACTTAAATGGGAGCACAATCGTGTTTACTTCGCCATTTCACAGGATGTATTTTGTCTTTAATCATTGATCTGATCTCTCTCTCCATAGCTAAAGCCTTCAATTTCATTGCCAACATTGCCTACCCCAAAATCTTCATTACCGACTTCCTAAATAAATGAAATTGCTTTTTGACTACATCCGATTACAATTTCGCGAAATTACCATAAATCAATATCCAATTTTTCATTTTTACAGATAACATCCAGAGAAATTCTTTTACAGAGGTTCCTGTGATGCAAGTAAGCAAGGTGTCGTGCTGTGAAGACCTGGTACACCATTTTTACTCACGTTGTATGTACGTTCTTCGATGTGCACGAGGCTACGCACTACATGATTTGCGAATTACAGATCTTTAGCCTTAAGCAATCTCCTGTCGGCCAGTTGTAATCACTTTTGCCATACACAACAGCTAGTGGATAACGTTGGAAACTTCTCCCACTAATTGTATATAGTAACCTAGCCTCAATGTTCACAGCTGTAAGACGCAACAAATGATATTACTGAAACGAAGCAGAAAAATAAACATAGAAAATAGCGCTGACCTGTACCAGAACGTGTAGAAATCCTGAGAAATCTCCAGATCGGGATGAAATCACCATATGTTAACGATGTAGCCTGTCACATGGATCATCTGTTGTGGCTTACCTGAAACAACAGAAAACATAAAATTGGCTACAAAATAGATGGTAAATTGGCAGTGTTTCTAATTACAAACTTTCGGTTCCCCAGTGCTTAACATTATCGAGCCACATACTAATTTTGTGTTCGTTGAGTATTTCCCAAAAGTTATTAAACGAGTGTCGTAATCATTTCCATTGTTCTGTAGCAAGTCCACTGTAAGTTATATAACATGTGCCCAACGATCACATTCACGTTCGTGGTGTACTGCCTAGCAATTTCCTTGACGGTTTTAGTAATGTTGAAGACTGTAATATAGAGGTACTTTATATTGCGCACTTATTATGCATGTCAGTGCAAAATGTTCCACTGTCTATAGCTACTAAACTAACAATGCGAAATGCGTCCAAACCACAACTGCCGAAAAGTAAGGTCAAAAATTAATGGCATCGAGATTCTTCTGTCGGCCGTATTGATATTGGTGCTGGGGATACGCTTAGCAAAGGAGCTTTAAAATATATTTCCATAACAAAATATCCCAGCATAAAATTCAGAGTATAAGCCACCACTCGACAGTAAGCTGGACATTTGCCACAAACTGAAAATTATTTCAATAGTAATAAGGAAGATTTTTATAAATCAGGCAACTAATTAGTTCAGGGCGGCAGAAGAAATATGTACCGTGATTGTAAAATATCAGTATTCCCCGTAATACAAAATATGATTAAAATTGAAAGTAAAATACTACTTTGGTGCACTTCCTAAAGTCTGCATAAAGCAAAGTGTGCCTCGGTAAATGAAGGATTACTGATAAAACATAAAAAAATTACAGCGTAATTGCCTACATAATTATCATAACAGACTAAGCGGATGCCATGTTACTGTGCCACTCTGTTCCAGTTAAAATGATAAAACAGGACTGTTTTTGTTTAAAAGGCAGTTAACTGTACCTTTAAATGGTCCAGTTCTCTTTTCTGCAAACCCTTCTCTTTGATGTCTGTTATGTCATTACTACCAAAGCAAGTCTGTTTTATCTGGTTGATCCCCATTAACACGACACTGGTAGCTCATTGCATTGTAAGTAAAAAATTTCTCACTTTATACTAATGAATCGATGTCAGTAATTTAATTTTCATTGGCACTTCATAAACAGATGTAGTGTACCTCTAAAACCCATTGTGACTAATCTAATGCAAAACAGACATCCAACGATTCGTTTTAATTTAATTACCTGTGCCTCTTCGATGATAGTGATCAAGGTGTTTGATGAACTTACATTTTTCACAAAGTATGTTATTGTCTACAGGACTAAGAACATAGTGATGCAGTCGTTTGCAGTTGTAAATAAATACCCTGTGAATGCAGAAAGGGTTGTCATTTTCTTCAACGAACGGTCGATTTTGGAAGTGGCAGTCCGAGTTTCAGATGTTCCTGTTCATATAGCTGCATTTTGCATAAATCGCATTACATTCGCACTTAACAGCATTTTTCGTATAATATATGTTACAAGTCTTACGTACCAAGTATAAGATAACAAATAGGTTCTTGTACATAACGTGATACTGCATCAAATTACAGTTATTTATAGTCACAGACCAAGTATTTAACGAATAGTAGTTTATATTTCACTTGTGTTAGTGTCGGTATATATCGTTGGTAACCAGTTTATATTTAAATTAACCCGTTTTCAGCGGGAGAGTGTACATCACTCTTTATGAACATCAGACATTTATAGGGTTAGAAACGTAAATGTACTATAAAACTAAGTGATCAACATTTTCAAACGACATCATATATAATCAAATACTCTCTATATGCCCCTTGGGCCACATAGTCACAAGGTTTCCCCTGATTTCCCTAAACCGTTTTAGACAAATGCCGGGATGGTTCCTGTGAAAGGGCACGGCCGACTCCCTTCCCCAGCCTTCCCTACCCCCATGCGGCCGATGACCACGCTGTTTTGTCTCATCCACAAAATCAACGAACCACACAGTCACAGGTTAAAAACAGGTAAATGTTCACCTCTGAGACCGCCATATGATTATATAATAGTTGCTAGAATCAATCAAGAAATCGTCATTTCCTTTCCAGTGAGCCCGTAGCTTATACGAGATCTAAGAACATTTCATTTTAAATAAAAGTTTCATAAAGTATAAATATGTTCCTTACGTCTATGTCTTTAAATGGCACCTTACCCTAATGTGAGCGCGTTTGACGTGAGCCATATGACGTCTTGGAGACTAAATGTCGGTTATGCTTTTGTTATGATATCATCATTTTATTTACATGTTTACTTTTTATTTGAGTCTTCTTGTAAAGTTAATTTTTACCCAAGATGCAATGCGTTTCCAATGGGATTTATGTTTCAAGGAAAGTCAGTGGCTTATTTTCAAATCCAAAAACTGCGCTGTAACATAAAATCTACAAATAGAAATGAAACAAAACAAATCCATAAACTTTTTAGACCTAAGCGTAAAATTAATCGTCAGGCATCACCAATCTGAAATATATAGGAGAGCTACTGTATGAGAAATAAAAATTCTGGTCACCCAAATTGGCATATATATATATATATACATATCTGAAATCAATGGTCAACAGAACATTGAAGTTATCTCTCGATATTAATGAGATACAAAACAAAATAGAAACGCTAGTATATATAGCACAACGAAAGACAGCAACCATCAAATATTGTTTAAGTTATACGAACAGCATATAAAGCCAAAACATGTGTCATACGTCGAGAAGTAACATTAAAAAGAGAACAAGAAATCACAAATAAAACTCTGCCACAATGCCATACATAGAACAAATATCAGAAAAGATGTACTACTTGTTTAAGAAAACAAAAGTAAAATTAGCATTTCGTATGAATAACAAATGCCACAACACGACCAATAAAAAACATCTCCACTTTCTTAAAAGCAGGTGTCGATAAACTTCCTTGTGACGACTGCAATAAATTTTGTGTAGGGC
Organism: Schistocerca piceifrons; assembly: GCF_021461385.2. Lineage (NCBI taxonomy): Eukaryota > Metazoa > Arthropoda > Insecta > Orthoptera > Acrididae > Schistocerca > Schistocerca piceifrons. The sequence goes on along the minus strand of NC_060138.1, from coordinate 1,160,403,791 downwards.
ATACAGGCAAGAATTTTGGAATCGGGTTTAAAGAACACACACGAAACTCCGGACACAACCAATAGACATTTAACTAACATTTAAAAAGCCAAGGACAGAATGCAGAAAGCATTGAAAAAGCCCTAAAATTTTTACACAACGTACATAAAGAACATGCAATGAACATTTTGGTGAAAATGAAAATATACGCGCATACAGAAAAATACCCAGAAGCAGAACTCAACATAAAACAAATTTTTAATATACAATATACCTCGAAAATATCACATTATAAAAGAAAAAGGGTAAATTATCGCGATAAACGCAAAATAGTAGAACACTTATCATTTACGTAAGTAAGTCATTTCCATATCGCTTTCTAGCATCTTGCATGCTTGGTCTGCTTTTGCATGAGGCAACTGACTCTCAAGTTCCATGTTCTGCATTTCTACTTCGTCTGAAGCTGAAATCATTAACAATCGACAAATCCTGCATAGACTGAGATCTGGGTGCAGACATTGTTTTGCGGTTTTATTCCTGCTGTAATGGCTTATCTACTTCGGGAAACTGGAAAAGTCTTCCCGAATCAGAGCTCTGTCGTCGTTTGATATGATACGTGGCGTGTTGAAATGTTTTCCTCTACCGTATTTAGGAGTAGTCATTCCACCTATCAGTTTACATTGAAGAGCTCGTATTCGTCGGTCGGTGATGCATAGTATGTGCAACAATGTTTATGACTCACTTCTTTTCACAGTACTTGTTTCCGCGAAGTATCGTGTAGTATCTTTTCTTCCTTTCTCCAGCTGGCACGCGTATTTCCAAGGAGTTTATCAAATAAATAGACTGCTCATCGAGCGTCAAGGAATTACATTCTTCGTCAGCTTTAATTTAATTTCTAAGTTTATGTGTTTGCATTCTTCTTTCGAACACATTTCAGCGTTGCATACATAATCCTGAATCATTCAGTCAATATTGACACGTAATATTAAGTGAATTAACATATTTCGCGTTCACTTTTAATAATATAGCATTGCTTAGTATGTGCATTATATTTAATAACGACAGAACTGTAGTTAATTGTATTAATATTACATATTTTCTCTGTATGTTACTATCTGTTTTACTATATGTTTTTAGAAGAAGCACGTAACGTCGTTAGAGCCATGTACGTTACAGGGAAAATACGCACCTGTTAGGGACACATATGCTACTCTTTAGACACTTTCAGGAGTGGAATTAAAATTTAAGGTGAAAGGCTATCAATAATACGACTCGCTGATGTCTGGCAACATACATCTGACTTTCGAAAAAATACACTACTGGCCATTAAAATTGCTACACCATGAAGATGACGTGCTACAGACGCGAAATTTAACCGACAGGAAGACGATTCTGTGATATGCAAATGATAAGCTTTTCAGAGCATTCACACAAGGTTTGCGCCGGTGGCGACACCTACAACGTGCTGACATGAGAAAAGATTCCAACCGATTTCTCATACACAAACAGCAGTTGAAAGGCATTGCCTGGTGAAACATTGTTGTGGTGCCTCGTGTAAGGAGGAGACACGCGTACCATCTTGTTTCCGACTTTGATGAAGTGGGAATTGTAGCCTATCGCGATTGCGGTTTGGCCGGCCGGTATGGCCGTACGGCTATAGGAGCTTCCGTCTGGAACCGCGTGACCACTACGGTCGCGGGTTCGAATCCTGCCTCGGGCATGGATGTGTGTGACATCCTTAGGTTAGTTAGGTTTAAGTAGTTCTAAGTTCTAGGGGACTGATGTCCACAGATGTTGAGTCCCAAAGTGCTCAGAGCCATTTGAAACATTTGATTGCGGTTTATCGTATCGCGACATTGCTGATCGCATTGGTCGGGATCCAATGACTGTTAGCGGAATATGGAATCGGTGGTTTCAGGATGGTAATACGGAACGCCGTGCTGGATCCCAACGGCCTCGTATCACTAGCAGTCGAGGTGACAGGCATCTTATCCACATGGCTGTAACGGAACGTGCAGCCACGTCTCGATCTCTGCGTCAACAGATAGGAAGGTTTGCAAGACAACAACCATCTGCATGAACAGTTCGACGGCGTTTGCAGCAGCATGGACTATCAGCTCGGAGACCATGGCTACGGTTACCATTGACCCTGCATCACAGACAGGAGCGCCTGCAATGGTGTACTCAACGACGAACCTGTGTTGGTTGGTTGGTTGTTTGAGGTTTAAGGGACCAAACAGCAAGTTCATCAGTCCCTTGTTTCAAATATGGTCCATTCCGCTAATGTGACATCTCAGGAAATCAGAACAATAAAAGGCAAAAGGCTAAAAACGTAAAAGGGCAGTCATGTTGTCAATGGTAAAAACAAAATGAGGGAAGTCAGCAAGAGAACTAACCCAATGCTATGCTGAAGCAGCATAGGCAAGACCACCTGTGACTTAAAAGGTGCTACCGCTAGAATGTAGAAGTAAGTATGGGAAAAGGAGACTAACCAGTCCTTAAAAAAAAGGTAAAAACAGAGTAAAAGGGGAAGAAAAGAGGGTCTCGGTCAGGGAGGTGAATCGGGAATCTCCGAACACGGCTTACAGTGGGAGACACCCAAACACTCACCGCCCTGCCCCAACACCAGAGAGAGAGATTAAAAACCTTAAAACTGAGAATAAAAACCACTTTCCCGGAGGAAACCGAGAACCAGAGAGACCATCCGGGAATCGTCAGCCAACATCAAAAGTAAAGTGTGGGAGAGTCCGTACTTAGCACGCAGAGCCAAAAGAAGGGGGAATTCAACGAAAATGTGGGCTACTGACTGGAAGGCTCCACAACCACAAAGTGGGAGTGGCTCATCACGCAAAAGAAAACCATGGGTCAGCCTGGTATGGCCAATGCGGAGACGACACAGTGTGGTCGAGTCTTTGCGGGAGAGGCGAAAGGAAGTATGCCACGGGCCTGGTGTCACCTTAATGGCACGAAGTTTATTAGACAGGGGAGTAGCCTCCCAAGAATTGGCCCATGACTGTGCGAAGTGGGATTTGATGTGAAGCCGTAAATCCGCTGCAGGAGGGGTTACAGAAAACGAGGGTAAGTGACTGCTCCCCCAGCCAAACGATCAGCGAGCTCATTACCCGGGATACCCACATTGCCAGGGACCCAAAGGAAGTCAATGGAACAAGCAGCACGGTGAATACCAACGAGATGGTCATGGATGACAGAGACCAAGGGATGGCGTGAAAAACACCGGTCAATAGCAAGAAGGCCACTCATCGAGTCCATACATAAGAAAACGCGGTTGTGTTGGTACTGTTTAATAAAGGGAAGGGCCTGGGAAATTGCCATCAATTCCGCAGCAAACACCCCACATGTAGGTGGCAGCAGATGATTTTCCGTTCCAACAGAGGACGTGAAGGCATACCCCACATGATCAGCAGATTTAGAGCCATCAGTGTAAAAAACAACAGCATCCCGAAACTCCCATAAAATTTCGCGGAAAAAGGAACGGAACACCACCGGGGGGATGGAATCTTTCGGACCTCGGCGGAGATCCATCCGAATTCGAGGCCGAGGAACTAACCAAGGGGGGGGGGTGGGGGGTGGAGGGGAGGGAGCGATGAAGACAGGACAAAGAAGGAAGCTGAAAATCACGGCAAAGAGACGCAAGGCGGAGCCCAACCGGTAAACCCGCCCGAGGTTGGAAGTCGGGTGGGCGACGTCCATGGTCTGGGAACAGGATAGAATAGGAAGGATGGGTGGGAGAGGAAGGGATAGCGAGTGCATACGACACCAGAAGCTGGGACCGGCGAACAGAAAGGGGGGGGGGGAATCCCAGCTTCAACCAGGAGATTATCAACAGGGCTAGAAGGGAAGGCACCGGTGGCCAAACAGATACCACGGTGGTGGACTGGATCCAGCACGTGCAGTGTGGAAGGAGCAGCTGAACCATAAACTTGACAACCACAGTCCAAGCGAGACAGAACTAGAGCATGATAAAGACGGAGAAGGAGGGAACGGTCATCACCCCAAGAGGAGTGGGCAAGGAAGCGAAGGACATTGAGTTTACGGAAACATCCTATCTTCAGGAGTCTGATATGGGGCAGCCAAGTGAGCTTGTTGTCGAAAAGAAGACCCAGTAAACGAAACTGTGGGATCACAGGCAATCGTTGTGCATCGAGATAGAGCTCTGGATCAGGGTGGATCGTAGTTTGGCGACAGAAGTGGACCGCCCGCGATTTTGAAGGAGAGCATTGAAACCCGTGTGAGAGGGTCCATGCAGAGGCACGCCGTATTGCTCCCTGGAGCTGCCGTTCTGCAGATGCCATCGAGGAGGAACTAACCCAAATGCAGATACAGGGCAGTGGCGACCAAGGGACCGACAGAGGCCCCAAAGCCATCGATAGCAATGAGGAAAAGAAGGACACTCAAGACAGAACCCTGTGGGATGCCCGTCTCCTGGGTCCGTGGAGAACCAAAAACAGTACCAACTCGAACTCTGAATGACCGATGGAACAGGAACTGGCGGATAAAAATCGGGAGTGGGCCCCGAAGACCCCACTGATGAAGGATAAGTAAGATGTGATGGCGCCAGGCCGTGTCATAGGCCTTGCGAAGGTCAAAAAACACTGCAACCAAATGGTGGCGCTGGGAAAAAGCCTGCCGAACTGCGGATTCCAAGCGAAGTAAATGATCGATTGGAGACCGTCCCTCTCGAAAGCCACACTGGTAAGGGGACAATAGATCCCGAGATTCGAGGACCCAATTGAGCCGACGGGCTACCATACCTTCAAGTAAAAGTAACCTTTGGTCTGGAAGGTGCAGCGAAGGGGCATCCCGGTAGTGGCGCCCTTGACCGGCAGACACCGAAGGAGTGGGTTACTTCTCCGGCTGGGGAGGGGGAGTAGCGCCCAGAGGAGGTGTGGGAGCCACAAGGGAGGGGGGGGGGAGGAGAGGGGTCCGGGATGGGGTAAGGAAGGGGGAGGAAGGGGTGAAGATTTAACCAAGGCGTAACTAGATGTCATGGACACAGGGTGAAGACGTGTATATTTCTTACAGGCCTCTGTGTAGGTTAAACGATCGAGGGACTTATACTCCTGTATCTTCTTTTCCTTCTTATATACTGGGCAATCTGGTGAACGTGGAGAATGATGGCATGAAAATTTACACACACAGGAGGGGGAAAACAGGGACTCCCCTCATGGAGTGGACGACCACAGTCACCACTGAGAGGGGCCTGTGAACAGTGGGAAGACATGTGTCCAAAACGCAAGCACTTAAAACACCTAATAGGAGGTGGGATGTACGGCTTCACATCACGTCGATAAACCATAATCTTAACTTTCTCAGGGAGGGTATCTCCTTCAAAGGCCAGGATAAAGGCACCAGTATCAATCCGATTGTCTTTAGGACCCTTCTGAACACGCCGAACAAAGTGAACACCCCACTGTCCAAGATTGTCCCGAAGTTCCTCATCAGTTTGAAGGATGGGATCCCTGTGAAAAAATCACACCTTGTACCATATTTAGAGACTTGTGGGGGGTAATGGACACAGGAATTGTGCTAAGGTGGGTACAGGCACGAAGGGCCGCAGATTGGGCAGCTGAAGCAGCTTTGATCAGCAACGAACCCGATCGCATCTTGCTCAGGGAGTCCACTTCGCCAAACTTGTTTTCAATGTGTTCCACAGAGAATAACGGTTTGGTATTGGTGAAAGTATCTCCATCAGTCCTGGTGCAAACTAGATAACGGGGGAAAGGTTTTGCCCCTAGCCTACGGGCCTGACCCTCTTCCTAGGGGGTAGCCACGGAAGGGAAGGCCGAAGGGGCAAGAGAAGCAGCACTTGAAGAATCAGTTCCACGCAGAGAGACGGCCGCAGAAGAAAGGCCAGAGTTCTGGACCCGTATGCGTTTCATTTGCATAGCGTCCGCCCTGATACCACCCACTCCGATCAGGGGCTCTCCTCACGGGCGCCACCCAGCCACAGCAAGGGCCGTCTGGCACGGCGGCCATTGCCGGGAGTTCCGACGCTCCAGGATGACGAGCAACCACTCGAAGGCATGCATGAGGAGGTCACAGCTCAGGTATCAGAAGTGTGATCCCTGTGTGTTCAGGGGTCTCAACCAAAAGGGTACATAGCGACCCCACCACTCTGGCAGGCTACCGTGCTGGCTATGCACCCTAGCATCAGACAACGACGTGAATGAAGAGGTGGAATGTACTAGGAGGGCGCATGTCGGAGACACTAGGTAAGGTGCTCTTCCCCAAATGGCTCACACTAAGGAGAAGAAATTTTGTAATGCAGGTCAAACCCCAGAGGGGGACAAAGGAATCCCAAAAGGAGGAGATGATTACGCAACAAAGCCGAATTGTAAAACCAACAGAACCAGGAGGATAGCGGGGGCCAACATAAGCAAGGACACCAGGAGAGGGAGAGGAGAGGGCGACGGGAAAGGAGCAAGGAGGGGAAAGGAGGGGAAGGGGAAGGAAATGCAGCCCTGGAGAGATAGAAGCCTGCAATAGCTCGGGGGCCCGTGCTCGCCACACACGTATCCACAAAAGAGTTGTGGACCCTGGGTGCGTGAATGGCAAAACGTCAGTTTTTCGGAAGAATCCAGGTTCTGTTAACAGCATCATGATGGTCGCATCCGTGTTCGTCAACATTGCAGTGAACGCACATTGGAAGCGTGTATTCGTCATCGCCATACTTGTGTATCACCCAGCGTGATGGTATGGGCTGCCATTGGTTACACGTCTCGGTCACCTGTTGTTTGCACTGACGGCACTTTGACCAGTGGACGTTACATTTCAGATGTGTTACGACCCGTGGCTCTACCCCTCATTCCAACCCTACATTTCAGCAGGATGATGCACGACCGCATGTTGCAGGTCCTGTACGGGTATTTCTGGATGCAGAAAATGTTCGACTGCTGCCCTGGCCAGCACATTCTCCAGATCTTTCACCAATTGAAAACGTCTGGTCAATGGTGGCCAAGCAACTGGCTCGTCACAATACGCTAGTCACTACTCTCGATGAACTGTGGTATCGTGTTGAAGCTTCATAGGCAGCTGTGCCTGTACACGCCATCCAAGCTGTGTTTGACTGAATGCCCGGTCGTATCAAGGCCGTTATTACGGCCAGAGGTGGTTGTTCTGGGTACTGATTTCTCAGAATCTATGCACCCAAATTGCGTGAAAATATAATCACATGTAAATTCTAGTATAATATATTTGTCCAATGAATACCCGTTTATCATCTGCATTTCTTCTTGGTGTAGCAATTTTAATGGCCAGTAGTGTATCATTCACATAATTCTAAAGACTGCAATAGCTGCAAGTAGGAGTCTTATCAAAGAAGCAGCTTAACAGCACATGAATCCAAGTTCCTTACAAGAATAATATAAAGGAGAATGAAAAACAAAACTGAGGGTATACTAGACGACCAGTTTAGCTTTAGGCACCAGCGAGGGAATTCTGATATTGCGCTTGATAATGGAAGCAAGACTGAAGAAAATTCAAGACATGTCCATAGGATCTGTCGACCGCTAAAAAGCGTTCGACGATGTAAAATGGTGAAAGATGTTCGAATTTCTGAGAAAAAATAGTGGTAAGCTAAACGGAAACACGGGTAATATACAAAATGTACACGAGCCAAGAAGAAATAATAAGAATGTACGACCAAGAACGAAGTGCTCGGATTAAAATGGGTGTTCAATCTGTACATCGAAGAAGCAATGGTGGAAATAAAAGAAAGTTTCAGGAGTGGGACTAAAATTCAAGGTGAAAGGATATCAATGATACGATTCGCTGATGACATTGCTAAGTTGAGTGGAAGTGAAGAAGAATTACATGATCTGATGAAGGGAATGAACAGTCTAATGAGTAAATAATAGGGAATGAGAGTAAGTCGAAGAAAGACGGAAGTAATGAGAAGTAGCAGAAATGAGAACAGCGTGAATCTTAACGTCAGGATTGATGGTCACAAAGGAATTCTATCATCTAGGCAGCAAAATAATCAATGACGGACGGAGCAATTCGGACATCTAAAGCGGACTAGAGCTGGCAAAACGGGCACCCCAGGCTGAGAAAAAGTCTACTAGTATCAAACACAGGCCTTAATTTGAGAAAGAAATTTCTGAGAATGTAATTTTGGAACATAGCATTGTGTTGTAGTGAAACATGGACTGCGGGAAAACAAGAATAGAAGAGAATCGAAGCATTTTAGATATGGTGCTGTAGACGAATGCTGAAAGTTAGGTGGACTGATAAGGTGAGGAATGAGGAGGTTGTATGCAGAATTGGAGAGGAAAGGAAGGTGTGGAAAACACTGGCAAGGAGAAGGGACATGATGATAGGGCACCTGTTAAGACACTGAGGGAATGACTTCCATGGTACTAGAGGGAGCTATAGAGGGAAACACAGATAGGAATACATCAAGCAGATAATTGAGGACGTAGGCTGAAAGTGCTACTTTGAGATGAAGAGGTGGGCACAGGAGAGAAATTCTTCGCAGGCCGCATCAAACCGGTCAGAAGACTAACGAAAAAAAAAAAAAATTGACATACGCCTTTTTACAAAACTCACATGCGGTGGAGGCTGTTTCGCAGGAAGTATCTTTCGTTATTTATGTTCCAATCCTACATCAACTCTTTTCCTCTTAATATCCTCCCTATTACTGAAATTAATTATTTCCACGTTTGAAATCAATTGCGATAAGCATCACTATACTATGCTCAGTCACTTTTGTAACATACAGCATAGTTTGCGGAAAGGCGTGAAAATTACGCTTCTCCCCTCGCTGTCTAATGCTGCCCTCAGACGGTAAACTGGTCAACTATTACAGCGGTGATGCAGACTGCCGTATACAACATTACTCCACGTGATTATACAAAATGACAAAATCTGTCATACAGTATTATTCGTGCACACACTTTTCATTACTCTTGTACCTACTTTTGAGTATCTCAATCTTTATAGCAAAATATTAGTCACAGACTGAACAGGAATTAAGACTTGCCAATTTTTTTGTGAACTTTTTGTGATGTGTACACTCTATTTTCAAAAAGTTTAAATTTTTATCCCACTTTCATATTCCTGATCACGTGGCAGAAAGATTTATGGAAGGATTTTCATTCTAATTGTAAACGGAAGAACATAAAAAATTAACATTAGTTGTATGGTGAAGTGCAACCTAGCCTATAAAATAATGATGATGATAAGTTTGTAGTAAATACCTTTGTATTGTTAGTACCTCTAAGTAGTGGTATTACTTTCATTGTAACCACTTATAACTACAGCTGAGTACAATGGCAAATTATTTTACGTTAGTCGTATAACGCAATCATGTATCAATTAACATTAATCAAAACATTTGTACAGTAGTGATACAAGTAGTGACGTAGAAGACTTTCAGCGTAATTGTCGTGGAAATCCTGAAATTATATTAATGTAAAGGATCTGCCAAGAGAGCCAAAGAGTATATTTATGTTCATCGTGTTTACCTCCATTAAGAGAGAGCTCGACTGCTAGCATTTATTTAGGTTTATTATTGTATTGTGTTTATAGAAAGTTCTAATCAAATAATCTTAATCGCATGCGTTGAACACGTGAAATCCTTAGTGCTCTTACAACGGCGTGTCAGCGGATTTTCCGTTAGTTAAATTTTCTGTGTGAAAGGTTCGCAGGTTGCGAGACAGTCACGGTATTCCAGTGATCCGGGAAGTGTTTATTTCCTTATAAGTACAAACCACAAACGTTTATCCATCAGGTTATTAATTTCACTCAGTGATGATTATCTTCAGAGCTGAGCAGGTGCAGTGCACTACACATATAGTGTCATTACATATATACCAAATGGTTCAAATGTCTCTGAGCACTATGCGACTTAACTTCTGAGGTCATCAGTCGCCTAGAACTTAGAACTAATTAAACGTAACTAACCTAAGGACATCAAACACATCCATGCCCGAGGCAGGATTCGAACCTGCGACCGTAGTGGTCGCTCGGTTCCAGACTGTAGCGCCTAGAACCGCACGGCCACTCCGGCCGGCTTACATATATACCACCTATATATATAATAACACGATATGTTTAGGAATCTGCATCTACTCATGCCTGAAGATCGTCATCGTTAAGTGAAATTAATAAACTTAGTGGCAAACACTTGTGGTCCATAAATTAACTTACGATAAAATAAATGAATGAAAGGGCTTAGTACCCATAAAGTAGCCTTCAACTGAACCTTTACTTGCAGTGCTTCATATTCTTCTAAAATACAAGAGCATCATCACTTTAGGACGCACGTGTTTATCCATTAGTAGAAATGTGTTGCAGAAACGTGTAACACGGGAGACATATGATGGGTATGAAAGGGATGTGAGTTACATCTGCTCGAAAGACTGAAGAAAAATCTTAACTGAATTAAAAATATCAGCAGCTCTGACGCTTAACACTATTTTTCTAACCAGTAAATCCATTGTGTTGAATTAAGCCGAACAGGGATTTCAGTGAATAAGGAGAAAAACTGAGGTAATGAAATTGCTGCTCGTGAGGTTTATTTGGAGGCAGCTATCGTTCACTGGGCTTCGAATTGCAGGAGAACATCGCTATGGGGGTCACGTGGCACACGGGTTGCGGGTTGCCTGTCTGCCAGGCGCTGTCACGCAATCACTGCTGCGAGATTCCCAGGCTGCTATCGGGAGGGCGAAGGGGAAAGTGAGATTTGGGAGGGGGGGGGTTCTGGAAGAAAGTCCGATTGAAGCACGTTTCCTGGCAGAAGAAAGTGCTGTGTGAGGCAAACGGCGGCAGTTAAGAATTTTGGTTGGTTAAGGAGGCAGTTCAACGTGGAAATATTTCACCATCTGGTTAGTAACAGCTGTGAAAAACGCATTTACTGACATATTTCTGATCAAGTCTACCCGTGGTCTAGGGGTAGCGTCTTTGTTTCATAATCAAAACGTCTTCGGTCCCGGGTTCGACCCACGCCACTGCCTACATTTTGATAAATAATCAGCATTGGCGGCCGAAGACTTCCGGCATAAGAAGTCAGTCTCATTGTGCCAACGGCCTTGTCAAAGAGGGCGGAGGAGCGGATAGAGGTTCAGGGCACTCTCTTGTCCTAGGGGCGGGAAATTGCCGCTAAAGGCGGAAGAATCAGCAATGATCAATGACATGAGGATGCAGAGGGCAATGGAAACCACTGCATTAAAGACACGTAACGTGTATCCACAGGACATGTGGCCTGTATTTGAAGAAGTGTCATGATGATCTCTCCATTGGCAAAAGATTCCGGAATGGTCCCCCATTCGGATCTCCGGGAGGGGACTGCCAAGGGGGAGGTTACCACGAGAAAAAGATTGAATAATCAACGAAAGGATAACGTTCTACGAGTCGGGGCGTGGAATGTCAGAAGCTTGAACGTGGTAAGGAAACTAGAAAATCTGAAAAAGGAAATACAAAGGCTCAATCTATATATAGCAGGAGTCAGTGAAGTGAAGTGGAAGGAAGACAAGGATTTCTGGTCAGATGAGTATCGCGTAATATCAACAGCAGCAGAAAATGGTATAAGAGGTGTAGCATTCGTTATGAATAGGAAAGTAGGGCAGAGGGTGCGTTACTGTGAACAGTTCAGTGACCGGGTTGTTCTAATCAGAATCGACAGCAGACCAACACCGACAACGATAGTTCAGGGATACATGCCGCAAGCTGAAGATGAACAGATAGAGAAAGTGTATGAAGATATTGAAAGGGTAATGCAGTATGTAAAGGGGGACGAAAATCTAATAGTCATGGGCGACTGGAATGCAGTTGTAGGGGAAGGAGTAGAAGAAAAAGTTACAGGAGAATATGGGCTTGGGACAAGGAATGAAAGAGGAGAAAGACTAATTGAGTTCTGTAACAAGTTTCAGTTAGTAATAGCGAATACCCTGTTCAAGAATCACAAGAGGAGGAGGTATACTTGGAAAAGACCGGGAGATACGGGAAGATTTCAATTAGAATACATCATGGTCAGACAGAGATTCCGAAATCAGATACTGGATTGTAAGGCGTACCCAGGAGCAGATATAGACTCAGATCACAATATAGTAGTGATGAAGAGTAGGCTGAAGTTCAAGAAATTAGTTAGGAAGAATCAATACGCAAAGAAGTGGGATACGGAAGTACTAAGGAATGACGAGATACGTTTGACGGTCTCTAACGCTATAGATACAGCAATAAGGAATAGCGCAGTAGGCAGTACAGTTGAGGAGGAATGGACATCTCTAAAAAGGGCCATCACAGAAGTTGGGAAGGAAAACATAGGTACAAAGAAGGTAGCTGCGAAGAAACCATGGGTAACAGAAGAAATACTTCAGTTGATTGATGAAAGGAGGAAGTACAAACATGTTCCGGGAAAATCAGGAATACAGAAATACAAGTCGCTGAGGAATGAAATAAATAGGAAGTGCAGGGAAGCTAAGACGAAATGGCTGCAGGAAAAATGTGAAGACATCGAAAAAGATATGATTGTCGGAAGGACAGGCTCAGCATACAGGAAAATCAAAACAACCTTTGGTGACATTAAAAGCAACGGTGGTAACATCAAGAGTGCAACGGGAATTCCACTGTTAAGTGCAGAGCAGAGAGCAGATAGGTGGTAAGAACACATGGAAAGCCTCTATGAGGGTAAAGATTTGTCTGACGTGATAGAAGAAGAAACAGGAGTCGATTTAGAAGAGATAGGGGATTCAGTATTAGAATCGGAATTTAAAAGAGCTTTGGAGGACTTACAGTCAAATAAAGCAGAAGGGATAGATAACATTCCATCAGAATTTCTAAAATCATTGGGGGAAGTGGCAACAAAACGACTATTCACGTTGGTGTGTAGAATATATGAGTCTGGCGATATACCATCTGACTTTCGGAAAAGCATCGTCCACACAATTCCGAAGACGGCAAGAGCTGACAAGTGCGAGAATTATCGCACAATCAGGTTAACAGCTCATGCATCGAAGCTGCTTACAAGAATAACATACAGAAGAATGGAAAAGAAAATTGAGAATGCGCTAGGTGACGATCAGTTTGGCTTTAGGAAAAGTAAAGGGACGAGAGAGGCAATTCTGACGTTACGGCTAATAATGGAAGCAAGGCTAAAGAAAAATCAAGACACTTTCATAGGATTTGTCGACCTGTAAAAAGCGTTCGACAATATAAAATGGTGCAAGCTGTTTGAGATTGTGAAAAAAGTAGGGGTAAGCTATAGGGAGAGACGGGTCATATACAATATGTACAACAACCAGGAGGGAATAATAAGAGTGGACGATCAAGAACGAAGTGCTCGTACTAAGACGGGTGTAAGACAAGGCTGTAGCCTTTCGCCCCTACTCTTCAATCTGTACATCGAGGAAGCAATGATGGAAATAAAAGAAAGGTTCAGGAGTGGAAGTAAAATACAAGGAGAAAGGATATCAATGATACGATTCGCTGATGACATTGCTATCCTGAGTGAAAGTGAAGAAGAATTAAATGATCTGCTGAACGGAATGAACAGTCTAATGAGTACACAGTATGGTTTGAGAGTAAATCGGAGAAAGACGAAGGTAATGAGAAGTAGTAGAAATGAGAACAGCGAGAAACTTAACATCAGGATTGATGGTCACGAAGTCAATGAAGTTAAGGAATTCTGCTACCTAGGCAGTAAAATAACCAATGACGGACGGAGCACGGAGGACATCAAAAGCAGACTCGCTATGGCAGAAAAGGCATTTCTGGCCAAGAGAAGTCTACTAATATCAAATACCTGCCTTAATTTGAGGAAGAAATTTCTGAGGATGTACGTCTGGAGTACAGCATTGTATGGTAGTGAAACATGGACTGTGGGAAAACCGGAACAGAAGAGAATCGAAGCATTTGAGATGTGGTGGTATAGACGAATGCTGAAAAATAGGTGGACTGATAAGGTAAGGAATGAGGAGGTTCTATGCAGAATCGGAGAGGAAAGGAATATGTGGAAAACACTGATAAGGAGAAGGGACAGGATGATAGGACATCTGCTAAGACATGAGGGAATGACTTCCATGGTACTAGAGGGAGCTGTAGAGGGCAAAAACTGTAGAGGAAGACAGAGATTGGAATGCGTCAAGCAAATAATTGAGGACGTAGGTTGCAAGTGCTACTCTGAGATGAAGAGGTTAGCACAGGAAAGGAACTCGTGGCGGGCCGCATCAAACCAGACTGATGACCAAAAAAAAATTTCTGACCAAAAGACATAAGAGGGTGTGACTGACTTCATGTTCAGAAGCAACAGGAGCATAAAGAGTTATCATGCGAATAACTGGGGGACCATGGGATGGTTTGTGCTACGCTTACTGGTGTGCTTTCGGGTTCATCCGAGCTAATCTTTCCATTTCATAGACTGTATTTAAACGATCGCCCAGTCGTTCAGATTGTTGGTCTCGCGCCACTATTTGTATCTGAGTTCGTCCCACAATACCGACTAAGTCCGTTGATGTTCTTTTGTTCTAGAGAGTCGGCACTGTTAATCCGTCAAATGGACATTCTCTCATCGTTTCCCAGGTCTGGCAAATTCCGTGGCCGGCGAGATATTAATAAATCGAATTTTTCCATGTTAACTTCATTCTCAAGCGTTCATCATTTTGACTCCTAGGCCCTCTCACTACGACGTAACCATTCTTTCGGAATCCTATTGGTACGTCCTGTAATTCTTTGGCAACATTCTCCCTGTGTTCGAGCTCTGTGGACTATAGTTTCTGGCACCGAATTTCTTCATGGTGGATGGTGATGGTTCGAGGATTTTAGACAGTCAGTAGCCAGTGTCCACTTGTTTTCGACTTACAGTATGACCCACGGCTACATCTAGTATTTTCATAACTTACACACTAATGAACCGTACTTAAATTTCCTTCACATCACGTCTATGGTCACAAATTTTTTATGTCCGCAGACTACTGGTTTCGGTGTATAGTGACGATCTTCAGATCTGTTTTATAAAAACATGTACTAATATACTGGAGCCACAGTAGACCTAAAGTAAAGGAAATGTGTTCCATTTTCGGGTCAATGTTCATTCCCATCCATATCTAAGCTTGTGAACTTGTGGCGAAACAAGCGCTGTATCGTTCGAGAGATACAGAGGAGAGCGACTGAGCTGGGACTTCCCCAGTCCAATGCTATTAGCGCTACATCACCACAACGCGTCTGTGCGCAGCACATCAGTATTGCACCATAATTAATATTATATAATAATTTTTGGTCCTGCGAATTATTTTTCATCATCCTATTTTCCTTAGAGTAGAAAGTGTTATTCACATCTATTTTCCTGATATTTACTACTATGTACATATTGCTAGCCATTCAACCAGAGGTGACTGTGTGGCACTCCACATAATCATAGTAGTATAACAATAACGATGGCTACGTTCGTTGTCCTCAGATTCATCATCATGATGTCATCAAAAGTAGCAGCTCGCCTTCAGTTCACTTGATCCCTGTGATGTTTCGATAACACATCGAAAGCGCGAGATAACCTCTCTGTCTAGACCTAAGCAATCAATTCCTCCCCTTTCCTCTACAGGTATGAGTGCTCTCGGTCGCTCGAACTTAATGGTGGACATTATCAACTCGCTCTTTGTCATTGACCACCGATAACTGGAGAATGGCCATCCAATGGAAGGTGTTGGCAGTTTTATGGGACATGTATGCTGTAAGCAACTGCCACAATTGAATTTCACATGGAGCGAGAATGTGCCGCTAATCTGTCAGTTTGCATGTATGAGAAACACGTAGCTCGGATTTTATGGAAGATGGGCTTGGTGTTTCACCTACAAAAAGCACAGGGAAAGCGGAATGGCTGAGTCATCGGACCTGTATGGTGAGCAGTTCAATGTTCAGGCCGTACGAGCAGCATTTTGGAGCTATCCGCTGTGGCGAAGAATTATTGCGGCAATTTCTTTGTTCACTTCTTTCCATTTATTGGCATTTAAGACCTCTCCTTTATTAATATTAAATGAGTTGCTTCTGAATTCTGTTGTGTACTCAGCATAAATTCTAGATCAGTTTTCGTGTCTTAGCTGAAGTCGTGTGTACTTTGTGGAACTAACCTCATTAATGTCAATTTAAAATCAGTCTGCTTACGTTGCTAAAGGTTTTTGTCTGTATTACAGATATTCCTATCAGATTCAAGCCCGGTTTGTAATTTATAAGTATTATTGGTGCTGGCTTTGAAAAATTACTACTTGCTTTTGAAGCTGGCTGGGCATTGTTCTTTACATTTTGTTTAAAATTTTTTTGTTGTTGCTATGTTTGCTTCATAGTATTTTAAAAGTAGCTCATTGCCAGTTCTGATCTGACAACTGAATGTTCATTCGTGGTCGATTTATTATTTTGAAACACTTCTTTAATGAATAGAACTATAACATAGAACTGTACTTTAATAAAAGCATATTATGGTTCCAGAAAGATTTTAAAGTCTCAGACATCTATGACGTATACACGCAGACTAAAGCGACGAATGAAAATTTACATCCAGGCCTTGATTTGAAGTCTCCTAGTTGCTAGGAAGACGCGCTAACCACTGCCGCAGTGGCTTTACACAACTGCATGGACTACCCTAGCATGCCTCCCTCACTAACCCCCGTTCCCTTTCACGCCTCTGCGTATTTGGTGCTCCCACTAAACTCCAACAGCACTGCAGAGGCTATCGGAATAGCACCTCAGCGTAAAATTAAACAGGCGATCCTGCTTGAAACCCAGGTGTAGTTGCCTTAATCAAATAAAATACATGGAATAAGAAGAGCCACCAGTTGCGTAAGGTATTAGTCAAAAGCTATTCACCTAAGTTTCAACCCAGATAAATGGGCTTTCTTCAGAAGTCCTATTACCTAGAAATAAGTATTTACGGATAAATACAAAGTTCAAAGAATTAGGTATTTTAAAAGCACAGTATACTTACTGTAGAGGGTATTACAATAAGCAATAAAAATACGTCCGCTTGTTATGATAAATGCAAGGCGAATGGCCCTTGCAAAACACAGCAGGGTGGCCGACTGGTCAAGTGCCTAACATGGTCAAAGAGGTCAAAAGTTTTTAATTATTAAAATAAGCCTCATCTTGCGTTTTATATGCTGATAATGATGTGCTGCCAATAGGCTTTGACATAATTAAAATTTACGATCGTAAAGAGAACCGTTCTACTTTCTTATACATAAAACAATATACATATTAGATGCGACGTGTGCGACAAGTACCGGGTAAACACGCAACTGGCCGAGAAACACACTAGATGGCGCTGTTACACCCTGCGGTCTGTAGCTGCAGAAAGCAGCTTATGTAACTGTACCATATTATGAACCCTATACATTTTAACACAACTTCTGAAGAGAGTGAGTGACAGAAAGCATCAAAAATAGTTGCGATACAACAACTAGGCTTATGACAATTAAATGAAAAGTGACGTGATTATACAACATATTACTGGGAACGCTTATAAAGAGATTGGCATTCAGAAAACAGTATACTAGCACCATGTAGCAATGACGTTCATTCCAGCACAGGACTAAAACCACTAAAGAAATTTTTATTTTTCACTTGCAGTGGGACTTCCAAAATTGTTTCCTTATTGTTGAAACTGTGTTTAAGAGTTTGAAGCTCTTCCGTATCCTTCTCCTCTCAATGCAAAATAACAGTGTCTTCGTAATTAGTAGGGGAATGTCCTTTTTGAACGAAAGGTTCAGCGTATCGGAACCCATGAATATTTATATCCCCTTCGTCCATCTGACCAATAAAAAGTGAGCATTCATTACATTTTATCTTATAAACCTCCGACTGTGAAAATGGATCTTTTTTACGTTGTAAGTTGTGTATTAACTCTCCTCAGAAGTTGTTATTAGTTGAAAAAGCAGCTGCGTTTCTTAGAAGGAAATCGTCTAATTTCCTATTAAATATTACCCAGAAAATTTGTGGAAATAAAGAATCTTTTCTCATCCACATCTTCCTGTTTGCTATCACCTAATGTCGAACATTTTTAGAGGTCTCCTCATCCTAAATTCTTTCGGCTATTGAGGGATTATAACTGCTACTTGATCTATCGATTTAACTAATTTAATCTCATCTCGCAAACTCTCTGGTGTTACTGGAGTAATCAGTGCTTAATGGATACTAGAATGAAAGGAGGCCAGTTTATGAGCTTGGTGGTGCACTGAGTTAGAAGTCATGACATTATCAGAAACAGATTTCTTACGGAAAATACTGAAGTCTATTTTCTCATCATGTACCTATAATATAACATCGAGGTAATTCAGGTCTCTGCTACTATTTTCCAGTTCATCTGCAAACAAATTTTTTTTCATGAAACTGATTAAAGTTGAGATGCAGTTGATCTAATTTATCGCTTGTGGCCTCAGTAATAATGGGTATATTATCGAAGTATCGTGCATAGAAACTAATATTATACAATATTTCGGCATTTCATTTAAAATGTCCGCCTGCCTAGCTGAGTGGTAACGTCCTTGTTTACCATACCAGCGGGTGCGGGATCCATTCCCGGCCTTGTTGGAGAGTTTCTCCGCTCGTGGACTGTGTGTTGTGTTGTCCTCACCGTTATTTCATCCTCATCACCGGCAGGCAAGTCGCCCAAGGTGGCGTCGACTTGCACACGAAGGTCGAACTTCCCCAGATGGGGCCACACGACCAATAATGTCACACGGTTATTTCATATTTCACATATTCCTTTTCTCTCCGATTCTGGGCGGAACCTCATTCCTTACCTTATCAGTCCATCTAATTTTCAATAACTGGGAAACCCCGAGAAGAAGTTGTGCGGCATCAGCGAATATTGGTAGGCATTTTTCTACATCTTAAAGATTATGTCTGTTCATATTTCACGCCAGTAATCGCTTAAGAGTGTTGCTAGAAGCGTTACTATGATGACGCAAATTAGATTTGCTTTATAGACACGCCGTTAAGGTCATCAGCGTTAGTTACCTAGGGGATTGGACGTGAAGAGTTGATATTAATGAAGAATACCGTTAACGTGACAAAGACGCCGTTGCCAACACCTCACTGAGCTTGAACGAGGTCGTGTAATAGGGCATCGAGTTTAAACGAGGTCGTGTAATGGACTACGAGAAACCAGAGCGCGATATTGCAAGAAGACTTGGCAGGAATGTAGCCTCTGTACGTTATTGCTGCCAGTGGTGGTCACGACAATGTACGGTCGCAGGAAGAATGGGCTCCGGACGACCACGTGGCATGACCGACAGGGAAGACCCCAATTTTTAAGGGTGTGGTGCATCATACTACATCTGCAGCAGCAATCTGTGTAGCACCTGGAACAACAATGACACAAAGAACTGTTAAAAATCTGTCACTTCAAGGACAGTTCCGAACCAGATGCCCTGCAGCATGCATTCTACTGAATTAAATCCACTGCCATTTACTACTTCAGTAGCATGAAGCGAAAGCTCATTGGAGGGCGGGGTGGATGTCTTGTGTTTTCTTATGAATGATGGTCGTTTGTTAGTTAGAAGGAAGCCAGTTGAGGACGTCCATCCAACTTCTACGTGTGCTCGGCCTATGCAGGAGTTATGGTCTGGGGTGCAATTTCGTATAACAGCGGGAGCACTCTCGTGGTTATACCACGCAATTGAGTGCAAATCTGTACTTCAGTCTGGTCATTTGGCCTGTTGTGCTGCCGTTCATAAACAGCATCTGCGGCATGTTTTCCAACAGAATAACGCTAGCCCAAACGCTCTTGTAACCTCGACGTGTTCTCTTCGCCTGCTCGATCACCAGATCTGTCTCCAATCATGCACATATGGACGAGTACTCCAGTGTCACCCAGACACAGCATTAATCATCCCTGTATTGACCGACCAGCGCAGCAGGCATGGAATTCCATCTCACAAACTAATATCCAGCACCTATACAGCAAAAATGGCTCTGAGCACTATGGGACTTAACATCTGAGGTCATCAGTCCTCTACAACTTAGAACTACTTAAACGTAACTAACCTAAGGACAGCACACACATCCATGCATGAGGCAGGATACGAACCTGCGACCGTAGCAGTCACACGATTCTGGAATGAAGGGCCTATAACCGTTCGTCCACAGCGGCCGTCACCTATTCAGCACAATGCATGTGCGTTTGCATAGCTACATTCAACATTTTGGTCACTATGTGTCAGCATTTTTAGTGGCACTAACCAGTTTCATTCTTTCCTTCTTGGGGCCTTAGTCCCGCTTCAACACGGGGTCGGCCGTGTTAGTATTGATTTGGCAGTGTTAGCTGCAGAGGGTGGGAGAATGCCCTTCCTGCCGCCACCCCGAACACCCTGGGACGGAATTAGTGTACCCTAACTGTCTGCATCTAATGTAATCCATGTAATACTGTGAACGTTTTCAAATGTCTCCGAGTCGTGTAACTGAGGCGGAACGAGGGTACCAGCCAGTATTTATCTAGAGGGATGTAGAAAACCGCCTAAAAACCACATCCAGGCTGGCCAGCTTACTGGCCCTCGTTGGTAATCCGCCGAGCGGATTCGATCTGGGGCGGCGCGCCTACTCGAGTTCAAGAAGCTGCGTATTAGCGCTCTCGGCTACCCTGGCGGGTTAGTGGCACTACCCAGTGTTTTAGCTGAAAGTATTAAATCTTTAGTGTAAGAGAAAGAAGCATGTAGGCTGCCGTGAAGTACTGTGGTAACAACGCTGACCATCAGCCACTCTATGTCGACATGTAGGGCACAGTAATAGGCGCAGAAGGGAGTTGCGAAGCAAGAGTAGAACTCTGCAGCAAACTGACGCGGGAACAAAGAACGATGTAATAAGCGAGTAAGCGGGTCGTTACCATCACACTCGGGCGAATCTCTTTGTGACGTTACTAGACACTAGGTTTTAGAGAATTAAATGGGCAGTATAAATTAGGCTGAATTTGTTGACAGTGCGTCATTAGATTCGGGGACTTGGTTATTTGCCATTGGGTGCACCACGATGACGGAGCGTTGCCGGACTGCGAGACGAGTGGGCAGCGCCAACAGCAGCCTCCGGTTCGAGACCAGGCTGCGACTACCGCTGCACTGGGTCCTCCAAGGGACTTGGTGCCACAGCTCCGCTGGCCTGCTGTCCGTGCCTGCTGCGCCGACGCTGACTCCTGTCAGGGATTCAGTGTCACAATGCCAGCCACCATCCGTTGCCTGTCCGAGAGGTGCGGTTAGAGACCAGCACACTGTCGCCTCCGTCACCACGGAGCAAAGAGCAGCGGGGTTACAGGGATCCACCACTGACGCAACTGTTACATTGTCCATAATATTTCCACTGGTTCCTCAACGCCGGTGACACCACCACACATGCACAACTCCGTACAGATGTGCAACTGCAGAGTGGTCCATACAGTATCACATCTGCAATGGCGTATCTCACACTTACATTAACCTGTGATCTTGCGATGTTAATCATTTAAGTATGTGACCTAGACAAATGTATTCCAGAAATTTTACTGCTCTACGTCATTTACTTTCGTGTCTTGCTGTTTTCGTTTTCGTCAGTCTATTTTCCTCCGAACAGAAAGTATAATTTACACCTATTTTTGTGATATTTATTGCTATACTAGGTACTGCTAGCTGTTCAACAAGAGGTGACTATGTACCCACTGGCGCCCCACATCTACACACCAGTTGCTGAGCTAGTACAACAACGGATCCACTATCATGATGTCAAAAGCAGTAGCTCTGTTTCAGTGCACATAACCCATGTGATGTTTCGATATCGACTCGACAGTTTGCCTGGAACCAATTCCTTCCCTTTCCACTGGGGGGCATGAGTTCTCTCGGTCATGTCAAGTTAATGGCGGACATCATCAACTCACTCTCAGTAATTGATCACCGATAACTGGAGGACGGCTATCCAACGGCAATTTCCGACAGCGATATGGGGCATGTACACTACAAGCAACAGCCGGAGTGAGAATGTGTCGCTAAACACGTAATTCAGATTTGATGGAAGACGGCATTGGTATTTCGTGGGCTGTCTGGTCACTAAAGAAATCACAGGCAAAGCGGAATGTATGGGCTGTACGGAGCTGTATGGTGAGCACCTCAATGCTTAGACTGTACAAGTTGCTATTTGGAGCTATCTGCTGTACCAGAGAACCGTGCGGTTTAGTTTTAAGTTAACCTTGGTGTTATTAAAAAGAAGTTTACTGGTCGCGCTTACTTATACCTGAAACTTTTTCAGTCACATTTTTCCATGTATTGGCGTTGAAGCCTGCTGATTATGAATATTATATGAGAAATATATTGTATACTCAGCATAAACTCTAGTTCAGGTTTCGTGTCTTAACTGAAGCCGTGTGTGCTTTCTCTTTTAAATTTTATTTAGACACTCTTTCATGGAACTGAACTCAGTAGCGTCAATTTAAAATCAAACTGTGTACATTGCTAAACGTTTCTGTTTGTCCGTCTCACAGATATTCCTATTACGTTCAAGCTCGATTTGTAATTTATCAATATTATTTAAGCCGGCTTTGGAATTCGGGGATAAATTAGCTACTTGTTGTTGAAGCCGACTGGGCACAGTTTTCTATCGTTACACATTACGTTTCACAGTATTTTAAAAGTGGCTCATCGCCTTCTTTGGTCTGACAACTGAATGTTCATTCATGGTTGATTTATCATTTTGAAGCACTTCTTAAATGAAATAAACTACATGGTTCCTGAAAGCTTTTAAAGTCCCAAACACCTATGATGCCTACACGCAGACTGAAGCGACAAATGAGGGATTTTACATGTACCAAGATTCGAACCCGTGTGTCTTACTCAACAGGCAGATGCGCTAACAGCTATGAGAGACTGTGACAGTGGCTTTGCACAATTACAGGGACTACGCTAGCATGCCTCCCTGCTCAATTCAAATTCCCATTCACGCGTCAGCCCACTTAATATTGAAATTTGGAAAGGTCTCTCGAACCATTTAGTTCCATTTCATTAATTTCTTGAGATCACATCTCACACACGACATATTCTGTGCAGAATACATCCATAGTAAACTGCTCCATAGTAAACTGCTTTTCGATGAAGCGCGCCACAGGCCGAGAGCCTCGTTCTATGTTCAGACAGGAAGTCACGTTACCAACGCTGGGATTTGAACCAAGGCCTCCTGCATATATACATCATAGATGTCTGAGACTTGAATAGGTTTCTGCAATAAAGTAATTTCATTTGATTAAAGCAACAATGCCTGAGTTTCAGGCAGGATCCTCCATTTCCCGTGATTCTGAGATGCTATTCCAAGACAGATCGAGACACTCTGAAATGCCCAGGGGACTGAGGCGTGAATAGAAGATTGTACTGAGGACGAATGTGTGCTAGGGTATTTGCAGTTGGGTATAGCCACTGCACCATGGTGGCGTAGTGACTAGCGCATCTGCCTAGTGGGCAGGAGACCTGGTTCCGATCATGGCCTTCGTACAGATTTTCGTTCGTCACTTCAGTCTGCATATAAACGTCACTTCTTAATTGAAATTTTTTTCTATTTTAGTTCATAATGAGCTTTATTCAATTCTTGCTGAAAGAAACCATCGTAAAGGCTTCGTACCTCAAGCAAAATTAATCAAATTGCAAATATAAACTTGTATTGCCCATTTGCTTGTATTCGCTCAAATATTATATTCTTGTTATATGGCACCATAAGACTGCCAGCTCCTTAGTTGCTAATAGTATTTCAGCACTTTCACACTCATTTCATCGTTGTTGAACGCTGATCTCATAGTACTTCAAATGTAATGACCATCAGTGTAAATACTTTGATGTAATTCATTATGAGTTTTATTCAACTGATTATCAATAATAATTTTGTCATAATTATTTATTTTTACTTCCTGCTACCAAGCACTTAGGTTTCATGTTGAATTTAACATAACGGAATGTGTTTAGAGTCTCTGGCTGCTGACTCAGTCGGGGAGCAGTAGCCAGTGACTGTGGTCATGTCTATATGTGTGTGAAGGATTTACGCTTGCGTGCGTGTGTGTGTGTGTGTGTGTGTGTGTGTGTGTGTGTGTGTGTGTGTGTGTGTGTGTGTGTATGGATGTTGTACATTTCCGACGGAGGACTTATTTGCCGAAAGCTCACTTTCTGGCAGTGTTTTTGTTATATATATGATACTATGGTTTTGTGAATTGTGCTCCGTAAATTGTAGCTTTTACTTTAACAATGGGACTTGTACGTGAGTAACTGTGAAAAAATAGATTTTTTAATTTTTGTCTTAAAAAATTCCCTAGAGTTTTGTGAACGAGAAAAAGCTGACTTCCAGGAAAATGGACAACAGAAAGTACCAAAATTAGTGGAATTTAATAGTGGCTGCATACGCCACGGCATCCCCGTGGTAGACAGTCAGAATTTGTTTCGTTTTTATGACTTCTATTCCCTGAAGTTTGCTAACCTTAAAACTTTACAGTTGTATATACTTTGTTTTTTGAAGGGAAAGAAATTACCTGACGGCAAGTGCATCAGTGGACGTGGTCGGCTTACAGGCAAAGAAATAGACAGGTTGCAATATTATTATGGACAAGCCATAAGAAAAAATAAAAAGACCTTCAGGGAGTGGAAAAGGCAGTATGGGTTACCTTCTTTCATAAATCCTCCACAGATGACAACCCATGTCATTATGGGTGTGGTTACCAGAGAGCTGTTACTCAAGGTGGCACCTACAACCATAAACATTCTTTGCCATTTGCTATAATGAAAGTTACGAAACCTATATATAGGGGTCTTATTGACACAAGATTATTAAAGAAATGTTTGCGTGGTAGGAACGAAAATCCAAATGGAAGTTACAACAGTTGTAGTTGGGAATGGACACCAAGAACTGTTCTAGCAGAACTAAATACTTTGAAAACAGGTGTGCCAGGTGCAGTGTCAAGGCCTAATGTAATGGAACTGATGGGAGTGTCTGGTGGACTAAATATGCATAGAGCTCTAATAGCCACTGACGCAGAAAAATCAGTGTTGGGAGCCACCAAAGAAGCAAGAGTAAGAAGAATGTGAGGAGGAGAAGAAAGGAAGAACAACACAGGAAAAAAGACGAATGTGGACCTAAGCATCGAACGAAAAGGGGCGTTCTGACTTTAATCACACGAAATTGTATGGTTCGAGAGATTTTTTCAAGGCTCAAACATCTGTGATTTGGATTAGATTAGTACTTGTTCCATAGATCATGAATACGACACTTCGTAAAGATGTGGAACATGTCAAGTTAATAAAAAGTGTCCATACAAGATATTACATTACACAAAATATTACATGACATTCAATATTTTTAATTTTTTTTTGTTTTTTTTTGTGTGGGTTGGGAAATTACCCATTTACTATATCCAAAAGTTCATCTTATGAGTACAAGGAGTTGCCATTAAGAAATTCTTTTAATTTCCTTTTAAATGCTATATGGCTATCTGTCAGACTTTTGATGCTATTAGGTAAGTGGCCAAAGCCTTTTGTGGCAGCATAATTTACCCCCTTCTGAGCCAAAGTTAGATTTAACCTTGAGTATTGAAGATCATCCTTTCTCCTAGTGTTTTAGCCATGTACACTGCTATTACTTTCGAATTCGTTCGGATTGTTAATAACAAATTTCGTAAGTGAATATACACTCCTGGAAATTGAAATAAGAACACCGTGAATTCATTGTCCCAGGAAGGGGAAACTTTATCGACACATTCCTGGGGTCAGATACATCACATGATCACACTGACAGAACCACAGGCACATAGACACAGGCAACAGAGCATGCACAATGTCGGCACTAGTACAGTGTATATCCACCTTTCGCAGCAATGCAGGCTGCTATTCTCCCATGGAGACGATCGTAGAGATGCTGGATGTAGTCCTGTGGAACGGCTTGCCATGCCATTTCCACCTGGCGCCTCAGTTGGACCAGCGTTCATGCTGGATGTGCAGACCGCGTGAGACGACGCTTCATCCAGTCCCAAACATGCTCAATGGGGGACAGATCCGGAGATCTTGCTGGCCAGGGTAGTTGACTTACACCTTCTAGAGCACGTTAGGTGGCACGGGATACATGCGGACGTGCATTGTCCTGTTGGAACAGCAAGTTCCCTTGCCGGTCTAGGAATGGTAGAACGATGGGTTCGATGACGGTTTGGATGTACCGTGCACTATTCAGTGTCCCCTCGACGATCACCAGTGGTGTACGGCCAGTGTAGGAGATCGCTCCCCACACCATGATGCCGGGTGTTGGCCCTGTGTGCCTCGGTCGTATGCAGTCCTGATTGTGGCGCTCACCTGCACGGCGTCAAACACGCATACGACCATCATTGGCACCAAGGCAGAAGCGACTCTCATCGCTGAAGACGACACGCCTCCATTCGTCCCTCCATTCACGCCTGTCGCGACACCACTGGAGGCGGGCTGCACGATGTTGGGGCGTGTGCGGAAGACGGCCTAACGGTGTGCGGGACCGTAGCCCAGCTTCATGGAGACGGTTGCGAATGGTCCTCGCCGATACCACGAGCAACAGTGTCCCTAATTTGCTGGGAAGTGGCGGTGCGGTCCCCTACGGCACTGCGTAGGATCCTACGGTCTTGGTGTGCATCCGTGCGTCGCTGCGGTCCGGTCCCAGGTCGACGGGCACGTGCACCTTCCGCCGACCACTGGCGACAACATTGATGTACTGTGGAGACCTCACGCCCCACGTGTTGAGCAATTCGGCGTTACGTCCACCCGGCCTCCCGCATGCCCACTATACGCCCTCGCTCAAGTCCGTCAACTGCACATACGGTTCACGTCCACGCTGTCGCGGCATGCTACCAGTGTTAAAGACTGCGATGGAGCTCCGTATGCCACGGCAAACTGGCTGACACTGACGGCGGCGGTGCACAAATGCTGCGCAGCTAGCGCCATTCGACGGCCAACACCGCGGTTCCTGGTGTGTCCGCTGTGCCGTGCGTGTGATCATTGCTTGTACAGCCCTCTCGCAGTGTCCGGAGCAAGTATGGTGGGTCTGACACACCGGTGTCAATGTGTTCTTTTTTCCATTTCCAGGAGTGTATATATTGTGAGGCTAAATTGAAGATTTCTAGCTCTTTAAATAAGTGTCAGCAGGATGATCTTGGATGGGCTCTAGCAATTACTCTGATTACACGCTTTTGTGCAATGAACACTCTTTTACTCAGTGATGTGTATATGTAGACTGAAGAGAGGAATTAAGACTTTTATTCAGGCCGAGATTCGAACACAGGTCTCTTGCTCAGTGGACAGATGCGCTAACAACTACGCCATCCTGGCACAGTGGTTTTGCACAGTTACACGGACTACACTATTACGCCTCCTTCAAATTCATTCAAATTTTCGTTCACACTTCCGCCAAATTGATAATGAGCCTTGAAAATGTCCATCTGCTTAATTTCTTGAGATCAGACCTGACACACGACGTACGCTGTGTAGAATAGTCCATAGTAAACTGATGGTATTATTCACATCTATGTGTGAAGTTGTCTATAACAACACTAGCAGGAGCTAAGATGGATAGGGCCTAGTATGAATTATAAAGTGACCATATTTATCTTATTGTTGTACAGGTATCTAACTTGTTATGAATGAATTATTTAGTATTTATGGAAACTGCTAAATTGTCTGTAGACACAATACAGATTAGCATCAGCATGAATGGTTTGTATTGTTATTCCAATTTGTTTATCTTTATTTAATCAGATTTTGTAAATTAATGTTTGAGGATGTCTGACTAGGTAGTATAAAACGGTAGTGACTAGATGAAAAAAAGAGATGAGTTTGACTACCTTTTGCCACTATGCCTATAATATATAAAGTGTAAGTGAAAGTTGTTCATGCTACGATGTTTAGTCTGTAATCACGTAATATTTGTCTGTAAATTGTTTAAAAGTATATGTTATATATCTCTGAAATATGTGAAGTGATTAAACATACAATCATGAGGACGGTGGTCTAGTTCCAAGATGCCCACTTGACATTAGTGGTTGGTCAGGTGAGAGAGAATTCAAAAAGGCCACGAGAGCGTTTTTCGTATCCTTTTGATATTCATGTTTTGGTGGGAAAATTTATTTGGTAAGGTTTGTGCAACTGGTGAGCCAATTGAGTTTAGTTATTGGTTTGTAACATAGAATTATTTCGATATGTACCTAACTTGGTCTTAGGAATCTTCAGTGTAACAGTTCGGGACAAATATTGTATCAGTGAGAGCTAGTATAGGTGTCAGTGACTAATTTTTCGCCATGGTGAATTAGTTATTCCAATTAGTTTTGAATAAACTTATTGAACTGCAGGAATTAAATTAACTTTTAATGATTAGGGTGCACTCCACTATGTCCTTGGCTTACTCTCGTTATTGCGTGAGAACGCTCTGATTGATCTGCATAGGTCAGTTGACTGTTCTATGGTTACTGGTCTCTTACTGCTATACTACGTTTAAATATCAAACTGTGTAAAGCCACCATTATCAATTTTAAAAGTCGTCAGTGTCAATTATTGAATTAAATATATTTGCAATTTCGATTTGCTGCTAGATTTACAAATAGTTCGTTAGAAATGCGTTGATCTCTGCTCAAAACTAGAATTGTTGTCCGCTTGCGCAATTTGTAGGTATTCCCGAGTTTCCAGTACGTTGTGCGACTAATATCACGTTGACGTTCGGCATTATACATTTCAAAACGGACAACACGACAAAATAAGAGATGTTGAGTGTTTGTTTATATTCTCTCGACAAAACATATGTCTGTGTGATTTGTGTTTATAGTGTTTCCAACATATTTTCTGCTTCTGAATTTCACTTCATACAAAAGCCTTTCCTTGATTTATGGTTTGTCACGTGTATATAAATTGATGCAAAAAATCGCAGCACCAGGAAGTGATTGTGCGACGTAAACGAAATTTGGTAGGCCTTTTTCTACATCTGACATATGATATCTCTCTAAATTCTGCGCCCGTTGCTTATGAGTTGCGCTAGTAACGCCAGTTTGAGATTGCAGATCATATTTCCTTTATACACACGCTCTAACGGTGGTGAGCGTTAGTCACCGTGGTGGGCTGATGAAGTGAAGAATACCTTTAAGGCGATAAGGACATCACTGTCACCTCCTCAATGAGTTTGCACGAGATCACGTAATAGGGATACGAGAAGATGAATGTTCCTTCTGCGATACTGAAGTAACACTTGGCAGAAATGTAGCCACTGTACATGATTTCTGGCATCGGTGGACACAAGAATGTACAGTCGTAAGAGAGCGGCTTTGGACGGCCACGTGGCCCCGCCGAGATCATCGTGTTCGGCGCTTCAGCAGCAGTTGGTACAACAGTGCCTCAGTGACCTGTTACTATTCAGTTACTTCAAGGATAGCTCCAAGCCAGACGCGCCGTAGCGTGCATTAAACTTACACTGAAGCACCGCTTCTGCGACGTTAATTGTGGCACAAGAGAACTCATTGGAGGGCAGATTTGGGTCTGTTGTGTTTTCTGATGAAAGCTGATTCTGCCTGGGTGCCAGTGATGGCCGTTTGTTGGTTAGAGGGAAGAGACTTGTGCGCGTGCAACCAACCTACCTCTGTGCCACACACAGTGGACCTACACCTGAAATTATGATGGAGCGTGCTACTTCGTATGACGGCAGGAGCACGCTTGTGGTTATCCCTAGCACCATGACTGGAAATCTGTCCGTTAGTCTGATGATTCGACAAGTTGTGCTACCATTCATGAACAGCATTGCAGGGGTTGTTTTCCAACTGGATAACGCTCGCCCACATACCGTTGCTGTAACCCGACATGCTCTACAGAAAGTCCACATACTGCGGGGCCTGCTCGATCTCCAGATCTGTCTGCAGTCGAGCACATATGGAACAGCTTCGTTCGACAACTCTAGTATCGTGCACCGACAGCATTATCCGTCCTTCAATTGGCCACCCAAGTGCAATAGGCATGGAACTCCATCCCACAAATTGACAACCGGCACCTGCACAACACAATGAATGCACGTTTACATGCTTACTTTCAACATTCTGGCGGTTACACCGGTGAAATGTCCTGCATAGCTTGCAGGACAGGACGGATAGAATAAATTGTGGAAAGGGGCCAAAATAAGGGGCTATCAATTACATTCGAACATACAACTTTATTATTTGATTAAACATTACAAGAGCCCCAAAAATTGTTTTAAACACACAGCTTTAAGTTTTGGGACTTAATTACCAGCTGAAAGCCACTTTAATTTGAAAACAGCGGAAGGCGAATAACCTAAAACGCAAGCATAATCAGAAATTTAAAAGGCAAGCCTTATCTTAAAACAGTTCTTTAGTTAGGCTGAAGTAAACAAGTTAAACTCAAATCAGCTGAAGGCCGAACACTTAAAGCTCCAAAATATTAACTCAAACCGGTTGAAAGCCGGACTAAAAAATTCAATATTTTTTAAAAAATGCCAAGGGGCTTACGTGAAACAATACTTTAAACTAGGCTGAAGTCCTTAAGAGTAAAACAACTCTAATTTCAAATACAAAACCGGCTAGAAGCCATACTAGTACCAACAAGAATAAATATAAAAAAATAAGGCAGTACAAACAAGGGCGCCCAGATGTTCGAGGGTCGGCCTTTAATTCAAATACTAACGCTTGCTTAGGTGAGACAGGCAACCATGCACGATCCGACGACAACCCAACCGACCGACAGTCAGCACACCCACCTACAAGATAACTTCCACTTCAACCGACTAGGACACAACAGGGAGTTCACCGGAACAACGTAGAAGATATTGGTGCCCACAACCAATCATACACGGACTGTCAAACTACACACCGTTCTGGACAGCAACAACACGATTAGGAAACTACACTGCCTGAAATTTACGTCAACACTCAGGGCAGGTAACCGGAACGTTAACGGCCACAAGGCACAAGATTCTGATGGTGCACTTTAATTCAAATAACCAAATACAGTGAAAATGCACCGGAGGGTGGATAGAATTTTCCAACTTGAAAACCACGTTGTTGCTCGCGGGAATATCCCAACAGCCGATAACGAACTCCAAACGACTCAATGTGAACAGTCTTAACTTGCTGGTACGTTAAATCAAAACTCAACTTTCATGTCCAGGGTCAGTGAGCCACGGACCTCGTAGCAATGGGAACAGCGCCACACTCTCCGACACAGCGTAAAGACCGCCAGCGGTCCCCGGCCAAACTACGTCCCGCCGAGAATTCCTCACTGCTCCACGCCAACCGACCGACTCCTCGCACATCGCCCAGCCGGAAACTACAGGGTGTTTCAAAAATGACCGGTATATTTGAAACGGCAATAAAAACTAAACGAGCAGCGATAGAAATACACCGTTTGTAGCAATATGCTTGGGACAACAGTACATTTTCAGGCAGACAAACTTTCGAAATTACAGTAGTTACAATTTTCAACAACAGAGGGCGCTGCAGTCTGGGAAACTCTATAGTACGATATTTTCCACATATCCATCATGCGTAGCAATAATATGGCGTTGTCTCTGAATGAAATTACTCGAAACCTTTGACAACGTGTCTGGCGGAATGGCTTCACATGCAGATGAGATGTACTGCTTCAGCTGTTCAATTGTTTCTGGATTCTGGCGGTACACCTGGTCTTTCAAGTGTCCCCACAGAAAGAAGTCACAGGGGTTCATGTCTGGCAAATAGGGAGGCCAATCCACGCCGCCTCCTGTATGTTTCGGATAGCCCAAAGCAATCACACGACCATCGAAATATTCATTCAGGAAATTAAAGACGTCGGCCGTGCGATGTGGCCGGGCACCATCTTGCATAAACCACGAGGTGTTCGCAGTGCCGTCTAAGGCAGTTTGTACCGCCACAAATTCACGAAGAATGTCCAGATAGCGTGATGCAGTAATCGTTTCGGATCTGAAAAATGGGCCAATGATTCCTTTGGAAGAAATGACGGCCCAGACCAGTACTTTTTGAGGATGCAGGGACGATGGGACTGCAACATGGGGCTTTTCGGTTCCCCATACGCGCCAGTTCTGTTTATTGACGAAGCCGTCCAGGTAAAAATAAGCTTCGTCAGTAAACCAAATGCTGCCCACATGCATATCGCCGTCATCAATCCTGTGCACTATATCGCTAGCGAATGTCTGTCGTGCAGCAATGGTAGCGGCGCTGAGGGGTTGCCGCGTTTGAATTTTGTATGGATAGAGGTGTAAACTCTGGCGCATGAGACGATACGTGGACGTTGGCGTCATTTGGACCGCAGCTGCAACACGGCGAACGGAAACCCGAGGCTGCTGTTGGATCACCTGCTGCACTAGCTGCGCGTTGCCCTCCGTAGTTGCTGTACGCGGTCGCCCTACCTTTCCAGCACGTTCATCCGTCACGTTCCCAGTCCGTTGAAATTTTTCAAACAGATCCTTTATTGTATCGCTTTTCGGTCCTTTGGTTACATTAAACCTCCGTTGAAAACTTCGTCTTGTTGCAACAACACTGTGTTCTAGGCGGTGGAATTCCAGCACCAGAATAATCCTCTGTTCTAAGGAATAAACCATGTTGTCTACAGCACACTTGCACGTTGTGAACAGCACACGCTTACAGCAGAAAGACGACGTACAGAATGGCGCACCCACAGACTGCGTTGTCTTCTATATCTTTCACATCACTTGCAGCGCCATCTGTTGTTGAAAATTGTAACTACTGTAATTTCGAAAGTTTGTCCGCCTGAAAATGTACTGTTGTCCCAAGCATATTGCAACAAACGGTTTATTTCTATCGCTGCTCGTTTAGTTTTTATTGTCGTTTCAAATATACCGGTCATTTTTGAAACACCCTGTATAAGCATCAGGTCAAAGATAGTCGACGGTGCGAATATCGATACACACCGCTGCTGCCATCCGTGGAAGGAGAGGATAACAGCAGAATCACGATAACCACGAGAGACTAAAGCCAGAATCGCAATGAAGGTTTAACTCAGTGCATAGCATGAGCCACCCACAGCTCAAGCGGTTATTAATGTACCAGCATTTCAGTGGCTTATCTCGCACTTAGAGTAACCTGTGATCTTGCAATGTTAATCACCTCAAACGTATATTACCTATAAGAATGTATTCTCGAAATTTCATTACTCTACATTAATTCTTCTTCTTCTTCTTCTTCTTCGCGGATGGATTACTTAGGACCACGCGCAATCAACATTTGTTGGCCTTCCTTTTCGCCCAGTATTCCTTCATAAACAACGAATGGGCTAGCTTTCGTTGCGTAGACCATGTATGTCGGTTAGTTTTTCTCTCTCCTTCCTCAAAACCCAGTGTGTTTGTGATTTTTCTGATTTCATTTCTATCATGTGGATTTGGAGACCCTAATTCTCTCAGGTCTTTTTCCGTCTGTTTGTACCAATTCGGTCTTGTAATTTTGTTCTTTAAAAATGTATGGATTTTGTGCGTTAACATGTTTGAGTCCATTCTTTATAAGTGCCCCATGAATTGGATTCTTCTCATGCGCATTGTGTCTGTTATTTTGGAGAAATTTTTTTATATTTCTGCATTGGGTTTTGGATAATGTACCCCATCTTTAGTTCTTTGTCCTAGGATTTTCCTCATTATCTTACGTTCTTTCACTTCTAATTCCTCTTTTAGTGTTCTGTGTTGAAGGTTTAGTGTCTCAGATGCGTAGAGAGCTTCGGGTGTAATTACTGTTGTGTAGTGTCGTATTTTGCAGTTCCACGAGAGACTCTTTTCGTTGTAAATGTTTTTGTTAACTGAAACGCTGTCTCCAGTTTCTGGACTCTTGATCTGACAGATTTCTTTTCATTACAATTTTCTGCAATCCATTCACCTATATATTTAAATTCTTTTACTCGAGAGATGTAGTTATTACCAATTTTGAGATCAGAAGATGCATCTTTGACGTCAGTCATAAATTTTGTTTTTTCAAATGAAATTTGTAATCCTATTTTAGCTGCCTGTTATTGTAATAATTCTAGCTGTTTCTGTGCATCAGTAATGTCTTGTGCGATCAGTGCCATGTCATCAGCAAATGCTAAACAGTGTAATTCTATGCCCTTATGTCTTGGTCCCAGTCTGTGTGCTGGTGCACCTGCTTTTCCATTCTCTAACAACTTTTTCAAGAGCACAATTGAAGAGCACTGGGGACAGTCCATCCCCTTGTCGTACTCCTGTGTCTATTTCAAATTCTGTGTTCAATTCTCCCATAAATTATACTTTGGATTTGGTCTCCGTGAGTGTTTCTTTTATGATGTTTGTTATCTTTTGATCTAGTCCATATTCCGCTAATACATCAAAAAGGGATTCTCGGTCTATACTGTCATATGCTTTTTTAAAGTCGACAAACGTGATGACATAACTTTTGTTTGAAGTACTATGTAAACATTTCATTGAGTTTTTCAAGTTAAGGATTTGTTCTACGCAAGATGGACCTTTTCTGAACCACCTTGGTATTCGCCTAGTTATGAATCCAGCTGAGGTTTTGCGCGGTTTAGTAGGGCTTTAGACAGAATTTTGTATGTTATTGACAATAAAGGGATTCCACGATAGTTGTTGGGGTCTGTTTTACTTCCTTTTTTTATTAATTCTTTTTTGCTGTTTTTTGCGGTTGCAATTTTTTTACGGTCAGTGTAAGTGTGCTATATGGTATTATTTACCTTCACATCTAGTTACTTAAATGGAATAAAGGAGAGAATGACGAACATAGAAAGTGGGTGGTGGTAGGCAGAAGGAGCAGCGAATATGAATTAATGTACATACTTATTGTGTTTCATCGCATAATCCTTAGATTGATCCACTGAGCTATTGGGAGGCTATCAGCCCCTATCGGTCAGCACGTTAAATTCCTAGTAACGGACGGCTCGCATCCAGCACTGATTACCGCGTCCGTCGTGACGCGACCCGACGATCGCCACAGCTTTTCCGCCTGCCAGCACGTCGGCCGACGTCGCGAGAAAAGCGTCACTGCGACGGGCCGTAATTAAAACCCGGGGCCCGATGATGGATGGGGCACCTTTAGGCAGATCTGGCTCCGTCTGTCTCTGCGAGAATATGCGCCCGTCCGGGCCGGAAGCGACCGTATTACGACGTGATGTGATTACGAGCGCAGATAGAGTACTTTGCGAGGATAAAGTAATTTCGGAAGAGGAGGGGAGAGACCGCCGTGACGGACGGCAGATGAAGAGGCTGTCCGGGAGAGACGGATGTGCGCCGGGCAGCGCATGCTAATACGGCGAGCATCCCCCAAGGGCACAGTGTTTCCGCCCGCGGCGTTGTAAAACACGACAGCTCTCCACAGCCCGCGCCTCAGATTCTGGTCACACGCGCCGTGGCATGTTGACGTACACCGGCCTTCTGTCAGCTGCAGCGCATCTCTTTCTTGGATGCATAATCTGCAGAAACTTGTTTCCTGTCATCCAGCTTGTGTGCATGTAGTGCAGAATCCTTGCCACTTTTCTTTTCTGTCTGCCTCCATTTGGCTTCGTCTAAGCCATGTTGCAAAGAAATACCGCATGACGTATTTAAAACTCTGTACGCGCTGAGTTATGTCTGCATTGTTACACTCTAATATGAAACCCACTACACGAGCTAAATTTTCCTGTTCCAGTTCAAAGCATTGGATACGGTGACCACTTATTCACACTATAGGGTACAGCAGAGCTACTGCACTCATTTTAGCTGTAAACCTTATCTAGTATGATACGAAACATTTCTTTAAGAAATATGTCATTCTGATAAAATTATGGTGTGGAAACACTCCAGCATATATAAAGTCGAAATGCCTTTTCACGAACAAAGTATTACACATCTGAAGAAGTCATAAATCACAATATGTAAATATCACAATAAATAAATATAAGAATAAAATCTGACTTGCGTGGAAAAATCCAGCAATGTTTGTTGATACCTCACGCCGCATAACCTGCGTTCTTATACAAGTAACAACGAGAAAGTAAAATTTAGTATTTTTTGCAAGGTAAACCTTCATTTGTTAGCTTTTATTATTTAATTATGACAATAATCCATCACAGTTTGCTTACCTCTAGCGGTTTCCTCTTCTCTTCTTTCAATAATGTCAATAATGTAATAGGAAACGCATTTACCACAACAATATGCAGTGCCATTGGCACATACGGAAGGCAAAACGATCTCGACTCTGTGAGGAACTAGCGTACTGTTAAAACACTTTGTTATTTCAAGTGGGTTAGGCCACTGAGAGGAATACCCTCGCTGTGCCATGTAAAAATCTAGGCGAAACATAACGTAAATAAGTTACAGTATTCCAACCAACCAACAAATCAGCTTATAAAATCAGTAGAGGACAGAGTTGTACATTGGAACATTTTTCACACTTTCTGCCTGTAAATGAAATTTAATTTACTCGCTTATTCTATCAGCTGATGAGTGATGCAGTCTTCTTCTGAAATACAAGTTTTTTTTTCAAATGTGAAAACTTGTTCCAAGGTACAACATGGTCATTTACCTAGTATTCTAATGAAACATAAAAGTGTTGCAAGTAAGTACATACAATATTGTATTTAACGGTATATCTGTTTCATTATTGCTCTAATATGCACCAATAATCAGTAAGTGAAATTAAATTAAGCAACTGTATATCTAAATCAAGTTAACAGTTACATATATACACTCCTGGAAATGGAAAAAAGAACACATTGACACCGGTGTGTCAGACCCACCATACTTGCTCCGGACACTGCGAGAGGGCTGTACAAGCAATGATCATACGCACGGCACAGCGGACACACCAGGATCCGCGGTGTTGGTCGTCGAATGGCGCTAGCTGCGCAGCATTTGTGCACCGCCGCCGTCAGTGTCAGCCAGTTTGCCGTGGCATACGGAGCTCCATCGCAGTCTTTAACACTGGTAGCATGCCGCGACTGCGTGGACGTGAACCGTATGTGCAGTTGACGGACTTTGAGCGAGGGCGTATAGTGGGCATGCGGGAGGCCGGTTGGACGTAACGCCGAATTGCTCAACACGTGGGGCGTGAGGTCTCCACACTACATCGATGTCGTCGACAGTGGTCGGCGGAAGGTGCACGTGCCCGTCGACCTGGGACCGGACCGCAGCGACGCACGGATGCACGCCAAGACCGTAGGATCCTACGCAGTGCCGTAGGGGACCGCACCGCCACTTCCCAGCAAATTAGGGACACTGTTGCTCCTGGGATATCGGCGAGGACCATTCGCAACCGTCTCCATGAAGCTGGGCTACGGTCCCGCACACCGTTAGGCGGTCTTCTGCTCACGCCCCAACATCGTGCAGCCCGCCTCCAGTGGTGTCGCGACAGGCGTGAATGGAGGGACGAATGGAGACGTGTCGTCTTCAGCGATGAGAGTCGCTTCTGCCTTGGTGCCAATGATGGTCGTATGCGTGTTTGACGCCGTGCAGGTGAGCGCCACAATCAGGACTGCATACGACCGAGGCACACAGGGCCAACACCCGGCATCATGGTGTGGGGAGCGATCTCCTACACTGGCCGTACACCACTGGTGATCGTCGAGGGGACACTGAATAGTGCACGGTACATCCAAACCGTCATCGAACCCATCGTTCTACCATTCCTAGACCGGCAAGGGAACTTGCTGTTCCAACAGGACAATGCACGTCCGCATGTATCCCGTGCCACCCAACGTGCTGTAGAAGGTGTAAGTCGACTACCCTGGCCAGCAAGATCTCCGGATCTGTCCCCCATTGAGCATGTTTGGGACTGGATGAAGCGTCGTCTCACGCGGTCTGCACGTCCAGCACGAACGCTGGTCCAACTGAGGCGCCAGGTGGAAATGGCATGGCAAGCCGTTCCACAGGACTACATCCAGCATCTCTACGATCGTCTCCATGGGAGAATAGCAGCCTGCATTGCTGCGAAAGGTGGATATACACTGTACTAGTGCCGACATTGTGCATGCTCTGTTGCCTGTGTCTATGTGCCTGTGGTTCTGTCAGTGTGATCATGTGATGTATCTGACCCCAGGAATGTGTCAATAAAGTTTGCCCTTCCTGGGACAATGAATTCACGGTGTTCTTATTTCAATTTCCAGGAGTGTATGTTGAAGCTGTTGGAAGCTACAAATTAGTATTCATTTTCAAGTCAGATGGATTTTCAAGACATTAAAGAAACTTCTGATTTGCAAGTGTCACACGTTCCGTGGTAGAAGACTTTCCGTATCAAGGAGCAAGATGGTGCACTACCCAAGAAGTATGGCTTAACTGTCCGAACATTATGTAACTAGTTTTAGAAACATATATAATTTTACCCACCATAAAACTCAGTAACTGAAGAATAGTTTTCATGTATTATACAGCAATTAAATATGTAGCACTTGTGTTATTTTCCAAGCGTTGCACGAACCACAACCTCATGTTCCCCAACAACAATTCCAGAAGATATCAGGATAACGACATCTTTCGACTAGATTGGCCAGCATGTTCCCCAGCATGAACCGTATCAAATATGCATGGAATAGATTGAAAAGGGCTGTTTATGGGCGACATGACCCACCAACCACTCTGAGGGCTCTACGCCGTATCGCCGTTGAGCAGTAGGACAATCTGGACCAACAGTGCCTTAATGACCTTGAGGATAGTATGTCACGACGAATACAGGCATGCATCAAAGCAGGAAGACGTGATGCTGGCTATTAGAGGTACCGGTATGTAGAGCAACCCGGTCCACACCTCTGAAGGTCTTGCTGTAAGGTGGTACAACATGCAATGTGTGGTTTTCCAGAGCAATAAAAAGGGCAGAAATGATGTTTATGTTGATCTCTATTCCAATTTTCAGTAAAAGTCTCGGAACTCCCTCGAAACCGAGGTGATGCAAAGCTTATCTTGATGTGTGTATGTGAACATGTCGGCAGGCGTGGAATATTGTTGCAATAATGTATCACAGGACAGTGTAGGCAGTCTGTACGATAAAATGAATGCCAGAGTCAGCACGTGTATTGCCGCCTGTGGTGGCCACATCAGATACCAAAAGGGGTGTTTCAATATGGGTTGATAATTGGTACTTCGGAAATGCTTCTGCTATTGACTTGAAAATGTAATTATTTCAAGTGGCATACGTGCACTTTAGCAACACTAAATCTTAAGTGAACTGGAAATCTCTAACACTGTACTAATTTTTTTACGGCAGTGTGTAAGAGGACTCCACACAAGACTATACACAGTGTATAACAACATGGTACTGACAGAGCGTGAAAAGTGA
Source organism: Schistocerca piceifrons (assembly GCF_021461385.2). NCBI lineage: Eukaryota > Metazoa > Arthropoda > Insecta > Orthoptera > Acrididae > Schistocerca > Schistocerca piceifrons. The sequence goes on along the minus strand of NC_060138.1, from coordinate 1,160,364,601 downwards.
TAAAATGTGTCTCGATCTACAAATCGAGCGTAGGGAGCAATGTACGGTAAAATCATCCAACAGTGCTACTGGGCATTGAAGGACTAAAGCCTACCACGAGCCACAAAATTCCTGTTGTCTGCCCAGGAGGTGGCCTAGAGGTTGAAGTTTGCCAGTGCAGTTTCGACGCTGTGAATCGTCGTTAGATGACATTAAAGGATATGTACTACCATCTGTAGAACGTCCCCTGCAGCACCTACTGCCACGTATCGAAGTTTGTTTTGTTACACAAATACGCAGCTGTCATTTTTGAGGAATTCTTTACTCCTGAGTTTTCTGTGTAGGTAGGCTGTTTAGGTTTTTATGTTGGTAACGCTACGTAGCGCTCTGTATGAAAATAACTGACTGTGCTATGGGCAGTCTGTGGCTGGTTGGACTCGTTGTTGGAATACTCGCAACTGTAGTGTTGTGCAGTTTATATATATATATATATATATATATATATATGTGACTTTTGAACGCTATTAAGGTAAATACATTGTTTGTTCTATATCAACATCTTTCATTTGCTAACTATGCCTACCAGTAGTTAGTGCCTTCAGTAGTTAGAATCTTTCATTTAGCTGGCAGTATTGGCTCTCGCTGTATTGCAGTAGTTCAACGAAGATTTTTGTGACGTAAGGGATTCATGAAAGGTATAAGTTATTGTTAGTCAGTGCCATTCTTTCGTAGGGATTATTGAAAGTCAGATTGCGTTGCACTAAAAAAAAATATTGTGTGTCAGTTTAGTGATGATCAGAATAAGTAAAGAGAGAAATGTCTGAGTACGTTCAGTTTAGTACAGCTGTTTGAAAATCAAATAACGAAGAGGTTTATCAGCACAGTAATTTCATAATTTTTCTAAGGGGCGTTTCATCTGGTCCCATTTTGCGTTAACGTTATATCTTAGTTGTTCACGTCCTTTCTTGTAGTCTTTCAGGCAGTATGATTAGTTTAGCTAAATAGCTTTCTTTTATGTTAAGGTATTTCACTCACTTATGCACAATTTCTTCTTTTCCATGTGTATGGTTTTATATTATGCTTACGAATCTTGCCAAGATTCCTTGTGGTCTTACCTTACTTCATAAGATTCTTATTTGACCTGTTTCATTCCGATATCATTTACAGTCGAGTTATCACTTTCTTGAAGTATTCCTTTTATTTGCTCGCAGATAAGAGTAAAATTCTATTTGTAAAACACAGAAATTAAACCTTGCAATAATAGCGAAGACGTGGAATAAAGTAAATCTAAGTATTTATCAGGAGCAGAAACCTTCAGCCGCATTTTCATCGATTGTAAATAGAAATTTTCGTCACAGTGTAAACCATTTATAACTAAGAGTCTAGCGAGGAAAAAAAATGAAATTGTTTTATCAACAACGATGTACTTTATTTTGATAATTATAAAGTTACAGTACTTGTGGCACAAATTACTTCAGTGATTTTGCTTGGAGATTTGTGTTGCCAATTATTAAAGTAATATTGTATACCGATGCCTATTGCCACTAAGAGCTATTTACCTGTAGTAATGAATGCATTTGGGTGATTTTCACCAACCGAGATAATTTTATTTATCCCTTCGGCTTTGTTACGTTCTATACAATGCCTAGTTATGGCCTCGCTGTAGGTGGTTTTACGTTCATTACTAAAAGCATACTTCCTGTAATTTGTGTCTCACCTGTAGCGGGAGTAACTTCCTAATGAAGCAGTCGGATCCTCCCCTCAAGCTGTCTCTTCCAACGAGAAAACTTTCTCCATTTGCATTTAATTATGCCGGTAACTTCCTCTGATACAACAGAAGAAATTTGTGTCTGTAATTCAATTAAAGTGTATTCCAAGGAACTACAGGCGAAATTGATCGAATGAAGGCTGGTGTGGATGTCGTAACAGTTGACTGTCGTTCGCTGTTTTTGAAGTCCCAAACTGTAAATAAAAGTATTGATTACTTTTTCAAAGCATTATACGGTTGAACAGGTTTGTAGTTGGTCGTTACTGCATGTTCCAAAATCCGACTCTTAAGCGAAGAAGATAAACACATAGTAAAACGTTTCGGAGCAACCCTTGTAGTCATCAATTAGGTTTCGTAGGTACCTTTGCAAATTATGGTAACCAGCCAATGGCTTGCAGCATGAGATACATCTCCATTTACTATAGACTTTTAGGTTCGAAAGTGGTTGTATAATCTGAAAACAGTCCTGAACTGCTATCTAAGGTGTATCATGGCGCTTGACCAATGTTCCGAAAGAGTATAGCACTATAACACAATGCTTCAATATTACCAGTTAATTAATTTTGTAATTTTGATGTAATTTCTGGGATACGAACGTACTTTGTTAATTATGTCAGCTGTAGTAGATTTATGAGAAGCTACTGGAAAATGATACTATAAAGCATTCTGGTAGAAATTCTGTCAAAGTCAGGGAGATATGTATTTTATAAATCCAAAGAATATGTTTCAAGTATGACAAAAATATCGTTGGCGTATGGAAATAATATAGCTGGGCGAGAGCGCACACAGAGAGCCGGGAAGGAAGGATATTTGCAAGTATGGCCGCGGAGTGGTGGCGCCCAGGGGCGTAATGGAGAGTGTGTTGTCAGAATAGTGTTTTAAGTATGGAAAGGTACTGCAAACGCATGAGAGATCATGTATCTGGCCACAGTAAAAGCACCCAACTGTACTATTGGATGAACAGTACCGTATGGCCAAAGTTAACAAAAGTTGCTTGTTGTTGAAGAAGAGCCTGTTGTCACGAATGATTGCTACGGAATGAATAAGTCGCAGTTCTTGCAAATCGCTCCAAAGTAAGATCGAGCCATTTAATTGCTTAGTCATTTTATATCGATTTCCAGCGTCGTAGACACAATATTTGAACAAATAGTGTTTTGAGTTATACTCTGACGTGAACTACCCTACACCACTAGCCGTAGAAGGGTCCCATCCTTTCACCATTATTGCCAAGTGAATCATAAGTGAAAGAGAGAATTTTATTTGAACTGAGAAAAATTTAATTACATTTGTGAGTTGAATTCTTCTCGGGTTATCAACCGAGTGGTGGCGTCGTCTTGTCACAACGTTTCAATGAGTTTCGTACCCATCATCTTCTGGTCTTATGAAGATGACGGCTACGAAACTCATCGAAACGTTGTGAAAAGACGACGCCACCACTCGGTTGATAACCCGAGAAGAATTCATCATTGGAATACTCCGAGAAAGACTGCAATCGCATACATTTGTTACTTACTTTATAGTTAATCAATTCATAAGGTAGGTGCCTTAATAATTAACTAAAGCTCAGTGGGCTTTTTTGCGCTGTTACTGCATCGTATAAGTAACTAAATAAAAACGGCACAAAGTGAAATTGACTTCCGATTGGCGATAAAGTAAACTGAATATTCAGTTTTGAGTATAGTGACAGTTATAATTTTTTGTTTGTTTTCAAGTAATTATTGTAGTTTTGATTTTCGTGCAGTGGTTTTTGCTAACATTAACATTAACTTTTGAGAGTATATGAAATTTTATGAAGTAGTATTTATTATGAAACAGTGATTGCTCGTGGGTATTTTCTCCACAGAACCTGTCGACAGATAGCATTACAGTGAATGACATTGTTCGGTACATCTCACCTCTCGTGATTGCTCGTGAGTAATAGGTAGTCCCAAATGAGCTCTGTTAATGACGAAGAATTTCGATGCACTAGTAATTAAATTAAGTCATACTGCCGAGCGTGACTTTTCCATTCAGCTTCGCTCGTGTCCATTTTGTTCCGCCACTGCCAGCCTATGCACTTATGATTATTTACATGATTTCGTTTCCAAATTGATAGCTAACAATTATTAACTTTTGCTCACTAATGAGCTGGTGACAGTAATTTGTTGTCTGTAATCAACAGTACTAGGAAAAGGAAGGATTGCTACTCGCAATGAAGATGACCCATTGAGCTGCAAATAGAAACGACGAAAAGACTATCATACATTATACCTTTCAGCCAAAGCCTTCTTAAGCGTAAAGAACGTACATTCACGCAAGCAGGCACACCTCATTCCCACATGAGTGCTACCGCCGGCAGCTCCGAGCAGAATGTGAGGTAAAATTTTACCTCTAATCGACTTACATCCCTTTCCGATCGTTGTCGTGCGCGATAAGTATCTGTGCGATTGAGATCGGCTTATAACCTTGCATGGATTCTTTTGGTTATTAATTGCTCCTTAGAATCGATCGTTTTACTTAAAATACGGAACATTAACTAACACAGGTTTTGGTATCTTATAGTACGAGTTCATGTTTCATCACCTGTGAGAAAGGTGGTGAAATTTGATGGATAGGAAAGGTGCTGGTTACGGTAACACCATAAAAACGCCAAGTATGTCGATGCACTGTGCGATAAATGAAGATAGCTGCCCTATTGGCACACTGGGGTAAAAAAATACAGGTTCAGCAATAATGACGCATATATATGGAATGCGGTATTCCGTATATTGCTCTACACATGGAAGTAAAATGTGATATGTACTGTGAGAAGATACTTGAACAACGTGAACACATTTTCTGTTCCAGTGTTGCTTCTTTATTCGTTTGCACCTACAACGTAACTGAAATATTACTATAATATCCTATTACAATTGTCACTTTTCTGGTCTTATGTATTACGATTCCTTCAGTGAGATCGATGTCAGTCTCATTAGATTGTTACCTACTTCAACGAAAGAAAGTGCTATTGATTCCAGTATTTAGCCCACAGAAAAAACACAGTGCGTCTAAGATCTTGGCGTCTTCTCATCACATACTAAGGTCCTAGTATCTGAATAAGTTATTAGTGAATTTAACGGAATTACGTGAATATTTCTATACAAAGCTGAATTAGAAAAAAAATATCAAATGTGTTTCTTCGATACATAATATGAGAATCTGTTTGACTTCGTTGTCCAATAATAAACATCTGAAAACATTCATTAGCTATGAGTGGAAACTATGAAGAGTACAAACATGAAATAACTGGATTATGAAGGAGAAGTAATAGAATTTTTGTACGTAAACACGTAATTCGTAAAGGACACAGAGCAAAGTAAAGTTTATGAAGATACAAATTATATGGCCAGAACCCACTCCCGCCTCACACATTCACACATCAAGGAAAATTAAATAAAATCCACGAAATGATAAGGGGACTTTCTAACTAGCTTACACCATGACGATAGCATTACTTTCTTTTTTAACTCGTCTAGCAACAAAAAGCCAGTTTTTTTCACAAATGAAACTTCCTTTCTTATTTGACTGTAAGACACAATAAATTTGTGTCACGTATTGTTGAGTTAATTTCGACCTGAAATTTTCATTTTCTCCGTAGTTTCTACAAATGTCTTTTTTTACTTTTTTTACCATTGTCGGCGGTTCCCCGCACCTTCCCTAATCTCTAAAGATAACAGAAAATCTTGCGCACGAGAAAAATGCTGGCTCTGTTTCCTTTTTTATTCAGACAGCATAAGCGTAATCCTCATTTATGGTGGCCATTTAAAGCCTGTAATGTGCTTGCGCTGCCATGCAAAACTCCGAATTAGCAAAGCAAATCTCAAATTACCGAAGAGAGCTGTAATCGCACATAAAGTCAACATGACAAAGTAGTAGTGTGAAGATGCAACGCATGGGAAGTCTCACAGAAAGTGTACTTAATCAATTTCTGCAGCCGACGTTGAAGGTGCGCTGAAATGCACTCTTTTATCTAAAAGAACGTGATATTAAAATGATAATGTTTAAAAACAGTGATATTAGAATTTGAAAAATATTCTACATCTACTCTCACATTGCTACTCTGCAAATGACACTTGACTGGCACAGGATTCATCGAACCACTTTCACACTAATTTTGTACCATTCCACTTTCACACAGCGCGCGCAAGAATCACCTATATTTTTCCGTGCGATCTCTGACTTCCTTTATTTTATTATAATAATCGTTTCTCCTGGAGTTCGGCCTCAACAAAATATTTTCGCATTCGAAGAAGAAAGGTAATGACTGAAATTTCGTAAGAAGCTCTCGCTGCAACGAGAAATGCCTTTTATTTGATGATGTCCATCCCAAATCCTGTATCATGTGAGTGAAACCCTCTCCCCTGTATTTCGATAATACGAAACATGCTGCCCTTTTCTGAACTTTTTCAATAAACTCTGCTAATCCTGCCTGGTGGTTCCACATCGCGCAACACCGAACCAAAAGAGCACAGACAAGCTAGTGCATAGGCAGTCTCGTTAGTAGATGTGTTAAGTCTTTTAAGTGTTCTGCCAATAAAACGCAGTCTTTGGTTCGCCGTCCCCATAACATTTTATATGTGTTCTTTCCAATTTAAGTTGTTCATAATTGTAATTCCTAGGTATTTTATTGAATTTACGGCTTTTAGACTCCTGTGGATGACCTCACACTTTTCATTATTTAGGGTCAATTGCCAATTTTCACACCACATCTTATCTGAATCATCTTGCAATTGGTCTGAATTTCCTATGACATTAGTAGGCGATAAACGACAACATTATCTGAAAATAGCCTACGATGACTGCCCAGATTGTCTTGGAAATCATTTTACAGCAGAGGGTCTATTGCACTACCCTGGGGAACGCCAGAAATAATTTCAATTTTACTCGATGACTTTTCGCCGATTAATATGAATGGCAACTTCACTGACAGGAAATCAGGAATCCAGTCGCGTAACTGAGATGATATTCCATAAGAACGGCATTTAATTTCAATCCGGTTTAATTTCAATATGTTGTCAAAAGCCTTCTGGAAACTTAGAAATACGGAATCAATCTAAAATCTCTTGTCGACAGCACTCAACACCTCGTGTGAGTAAAGAGCTTGTTGTGTTTCACAAGTAAACCTTTTCTAAATCGGTGTTGACTGTATGCCAACAGATCTTTGTTTTAGAGGTAATTCATAATCATAAAAACAATATATGTTCTAAAATCATGCTGCAGATCGACGTTAATAATATGGGCCTGTAATTTAGTGGATTATTCTTTCAGTATTGGTGTGACCCGTGAAGAGAGAGCGGTTGTGCATGGTTGTTAAGTATGGAAGTGTTGCTTCGGCGTACTATGAAAGCAATATAACTTGTACACAGTGTGGACCGGAAGACTTACTTTTATTAAGTAATTTAAATTGCTTCACTACTCCGAGGATATCTACTTCTAAGTCAGTCATATTGACAGCTGTTCTTGAGTCGAATTCTAGAATATTTAATTCGTCTTCTTTGATGAAGGAATTTCGGAAAGCTGTGTTTAGCAACTCTGCTGTAGGAGCACTGTTAATGATAGTATTTCCATTTTTATCGGGCAAGAAGGATTGATTAACATACTTTACATACGAACAGAAACTATTTAGATGCTTTGCCAGGTTCCGAGACAAAGTTTCGTTGTGGGAACTATTAATGCATCTCGCATTGAAGTCCACGCTAAATTTCTAACATCTGTGAAATATCGCCAGTCTTGGGGATTTTGGGCTCTATTAAATTTGGCACGCTTTTTTCGTTGTTTCTGCAACAGTGTTCTCACCTGTTTTTCGTACCACGGGCGATCAGCTTCGCCTTTCGTTAAATAATGTGGTATAAATCTCTCAACTGCTGTAGATATTATTTCTTTGAATTCAAGTCTCACCTCGTCTACACTTAACATTGTTAATTTGTACAGAGTGGAGATTGTCTGAAAGGAAGGCGTCAAGTGAGCTTCTATCCTCTCTTTTTGAACAGATGTACTTTTCGTTTGTTAATGATGGATATTGGAGTTACGGTATTCAGCCTCGCTTCGACAAGTCGGTGTTCACTAATCACTGTATCCACTTTGATGTTCGTTATTAGCGCTGGATTATTTGTTGCTAAGAGGTCAAGTGTGTGTCCATAATCGCTTACTGCTCCATTTGGCTCGTGAACTTGATGCTATAAATGATTTTCAAAGAACGCGTTAGGATTTGAGTCAAAGACTTGTATTTCACTGTAACGTACATTATAATCTTGATAAAGATTGATTGTCCAGTTTCGTTCTTCATTTCTTGGTATGTGCTATTCATCATCAGCACCATTAAGTATTAAACAGTTTTAGCCGTTTTTTAATTAAAAACAATTGGTCCAGCCATCTTCTCCTCGGTTGCCTATGTGAACCTTTTCTTTCTTTTAATAGATAGTTAAACATTAGGGAACAGTTGAAAAAATTTTTACCGTGTTCTTCCGTTACCTGTGTTTAACTTATACACTCCTGGAAATGGAAAAAAGAACACATTGACACCGGTGTGTCAGACCCACCATACTTGCTCCGGACACTGCGAGAGGGCTGTACAAGCAATGATCACACGCACGGCACAGCGGACACACCAGGAACCGCGGTGTTGGCCGTCGAATGGCGCTAGCTGCGCAGCATTTGTGCACCGCCGCCGTCAGTGTCAGCCAGTTTGCCGTGGCATACGGAGCTCCATCGCAATCTTCAACACTGGTAGCATGCCGCGACAGCGTGGACGTGAACCGTATGTGCAGTTGACGGTCTTTGAGCGAGGGCGTATAGTGGGCATGCGGGAGGCCGGGTGGACGTACCGCCGAATTGCTCAACACGTGGGGCGTGAGGTCTCCACAGTACACCGATGTTGTCGCCAGTGGTCGGCGGAAAGTGCACGTGCCCGTCGACCTGGCACCGGACCGCAGCGACGCACGGATGCACGCCAAGACCGTAGGATCCTACGCAGTGCCGTAGGGGACCGCACCGCCACTTCCCAGCAAATTAGGGACACTGTTGCTCCTGGGGTATCGGCGAGGACCATTCGCAACCGTCTCCATGAAGCTGGGCTACGGTCCCGCACACCGTTAGGCCGTCTTCCGCTCACGCCCCAACATCGTGCAGCCCGCCTCCAGTGGTGTCGCGACAGGCGTGAATGGAGGGACGAATGGAGACGTGTCGTCTTCAGCGATGAGAGTCGCTTCTGCCTTGGTGCCAATGATGGTCGTACGCGTGTTTGGCGCCGTGCAGGTGAGCGCCACAATCAGGACTGCATACGACCGAGGCACACAGGGCCAACACCCGGCATCATGGTGTGGGGAGCGATCTCCTACACTGGCCGTACACCACTGGTGATCGTCGAGGGGACACTGAATAGTGCACGGTACATCCAAACCGTCATCGAACCCATCGTTCTACCATTCCTAGACCGGCAAGGGAACTTGCTGTTCCAACAGGACAATGCACGTCCGCATGTATCCCGTGCCACCCAACGTGCTCTAGAAGGTGTAAGTCAACTACCCTGGCCAGCAAGATCTCCGGATCTGTCCCCCATTGAGCATGTTTGGGACTGGATGAAGCGTCGTCTCACGCGGTCTGCACGTCCAGCACGAACGCTGGTCCAACTGAGGCGCCAGGTGGAAATGGCATGGCAAGCCGTTCCACAGGACTACATCCAGCATCTCTACGATCGTCTCCATGGGAGAATAGCAGCCTGCATTGCTGCGAAAGGTGGATATACACTACTAGTGCCGACATTGTGCATTCTCTGTTGCCTGTGTCTATGTGCCTGTGGTTCTGTCAGTGTGATCATGTGATGTATCTGACCCCAGGAATGTGTCAATAAAGTTTCCCCTTCCTGGGACAATGAATTCACGGTGTTCTTATTTCAATTTCCAGGAGTGTATTTACTTTGGCTTATACTTACACTTAAGTGTGAAGTTGTAGAAGCTTTTATATTTCGACCCTCTTTTGATTCTGATGTATTATTAAGTTCGTAGGTGCACTTGAGAAAGAATACATGACCTCTCTGGTTACCGGTGCTCAATAAAGTACTTACTGAAGTTAACAACCTGGTGAAAACATGTTGAAAACAATTTCTTTTTTCAAATTTATCGAAGCTATTCTGCTTGCTCAGCTGTCGCCAGTTACGCGTTCGAAAACGGCAGGTTATGTATTTAGATTTTCCTGTTTTTATTAGTACTACATTTCTGAAATTTCGTGCATGTTTTTCTGATGAAGAGATTTTATCTTAAGTTTTTATACTGTAAGTGTAAATTCAGGCAGTCTGTAGTTCTGTGTTCATTTCTTCCGAACGGCTCATTATGGTGTCAGCGTCCATTAATGACATAGCAGGAGAGTAGCAACATACATGTTTAGGTTTCTGTGTGCTTTTATATTTAAGTTCTTCAGTTAGTCTTTTTAGAATGGGTAGGATATCTGCATGCTGTGTGCGAATGCAGGAGTAACTGGTCACAGTTCACGAATGGGGTGTAGCGGCGGCGGAGAATCTGGCGCGCCATGTGGAACACCACAGGTGTCGCTTGTTTCGCCCACGGGCTCTGCTGCCAAAGGACATCTTAGTGTACCCGACACGTTGGATCCGTCGTCAAAGCAGAGTGAGTGGCGGGTGGTAACGAGGTAGTGTCACTCGAGACGGATAGTTAATGTCGAGATTGGTCGGCTGGCCTTGCCTTTTTGCCCTAAAGATGAGCAGGTGGCCGTTCCTTCAGCAGGGTCCGAGTAGGCACAAGGGCTCAGCGGTAAATAAGTAAGACAGTGAGTTGTCCTCTCTCAAAGGTTCAGAACGGTGCACAAAAAAAAGAGTGCTTACCAATGACGCATGAATTCTTGCCCGCCACAGCATATACAACAATAAATAGATACAAATGAACACTATTGGCCATTAAAATTGCTACACCAAGAAGAAATGCAGATGACAAACGTGCATTAATTGGACAAATATATTATACTAGAACTGACATGTGATTACATTTTCACGCAATTTGGGTGCATAGATCCTGAGAAATCAGTACCCAGAACAACCACCTCTGGCCTTAGTAACGGCCTTGATAAGCCTGCGCAATGAGTCAAACAGAGCTTGGATGGCGTGTACAGATACAGCTGCCGATGCAGCTTCAACATGATACCACCGTTCATGAAGATTAGTGACTGGCGTATTGTGACGAGCCAGTTGCTCGGCCACCATTGACCAGACGTTTTCAATTGGTGAGAGATCTGGAGAATGCTCTGGCCAGGCCAGCAGTCGAACATTTTCTGTATTCAGAAAGGCCCGTACAGGACCTGCAACATGCGGTCGTGCGTTATCCTGCTGAAATGTAGGGTTTCGCAGGGATCCAATGAAGGGTAGAGCCACGGGTCGTAACACATCTAAAATCTAACGTGCACTGTTCAAAGTGCCATGAATGCGAACAAGAGGTGTCCGAGACCTGTAACCAATGGCAACCCACACCGTCACGCCGGGTAATACGCCAGTATGGCGATGACAAATACACGCATCCTATGTGCGTTCACCACCAGGTCACCAAACAGAGATGCGACTATCATGATGCTGTAAACAGAACCTGGATTCATCCGAAAAAATGACGTTTTGCCATTCGTGCTCCCAGGTTCGTTGTTGAGTACACCATCGCAGGCGCTCCTGACTGTGATTCAGCGTCAAGGGTAACCACAGCCATGGTCTACCAGCTGATAGTCCATGCTGCTGCAAACGTCATCGAACTGTTCGTGCAGATGGTTGTTGTCTTGTAAACGTCCCCATCTATTGACTCAGGGACCGAGCCGTGTCTGCACGATCCGTTACAGCCATGATGACAAGATGCCTGTCATCTGGACTACTAGTGATACGAGGCCGTTGGGATCCAGCACGGCGTTCCGTATTACCCTCCTGAACCCACCGATTCCATATTGTGCTAAAAGTTATGGGATCTCGAGCAACGCGAGCTGCAATGTCACGATACGATAAACCGCAATCGGGATAGGATACAATCCGACCTTTATCAAAGTCGGAAACGTGATGGTACGCATTTCTCCTCCTTACACGAGGCATCACGACAACGTTTCACCAGGCAACGCCGGTCAACGGCTGTTTGTGTATGAGAAATAGATTGGAAACTTTCCTCGTGTCAGCGCGTTGTAGGTGTCGCCACCGGCGACAACCTTGTGTGAATGCATTTGCATATCATAGTATCTTCTTCCTGTCGGTTAAATTTCGCGCCTATAGCACGTCATCTTCGTGGTGTAGCCGTTTTAATGGCCAGTAGTGTAATAATTAACAAGTAATAATTAACATGTAATAATCAAGCGTGTCTTACTGCAGGTATTATCGGACTTTAGATGACCAGAACTTCTTTGGATTTTCTCCCAGTTTCCCATACAGTGATTCATTGATAAATGGAGACTTTTCGGCATACAACCGGTGATCACGTGCCACCCGATTCCTCTACTTCAAGCAACCATACTACTATGACGTTACCCTGCTGGCCCCGACCTTCGGAGTCTTCAGCGTCCGGCGCCAGGCGCCTGCCTGCCAGAAAGCGCGCGCTCGGCCTTGCCGACGGGCATCCGCGCTCTGCTCTCCCTTGCTCTCCTCTCTCAGATTCTCTCATTACGCGAGGCCCGCGGGCCGCGTCGCATGCTAATGAGGCTCGCTTCAGAGGCGCCCCACAGCCGCGCCGCGCCGCGCCGCTCCATCACCGCCGCCTGCAGTCGAGCCCGCGGCGCTGGCGGCCTGCTGGCTCGCGCAGCGCGTCGCCGAGGCTCCACTACACGGCCAGGGCTGACGACTTCGGCATCCAGGTCAAGAGACCTCTCGCTGCCGTCTCAGCACTCGCAGCTGTTATCACCATCACTCGGCCTATACAAGGTGTTACAAAAAGGTACGGCCAAACATTCAGGAAACATTCCTGACACACAAAGAAAGAAAGTATGTTATGTGGACATGTGTCCAGAAACGCTTACTTTCCATGTTAGAGCTCATTTTATTACTTCTCTTCAAATCACATTAATCATGGAATGGAAACACACAGCAAAAGAACGTACCAGCGTGACTTCAAACACTTTGTTACAGGAAATGTTCAAAATGTCCTCCGTTAGCGAGGATACATGCATCCACCCTCCGTCGCATGGAATCCCTGATGCGCTGATGCAGCCCTGGAGAATGACGTATTGTATCACAGCCGCCCACAATACGAGCACGAAGAGTCTCTACATTTGGTACTGCGGTTGCGTAAACAAGAGATTTCAAATGCCCCCATAAATGAAAGTCAAGAGGGTTGAGGTCAGAATAGCGTGGAGGCCATGGAATTGGTCCGCCTCTACCAATCCATCGGTCACCGAATCTGTTGTTGAGAAGCGTACGAACACTTCGACTGAAATGTGCAGGAGCTCCATGGTGCATGAACCACATGTTGTGGCGTACTTGTAAAGGCACATGTTCTAGCAGCACAGGTAGAGTACCCCCTATGAAATCATGATAATGTGCTCCATTGAGCGTAGGTGGAAGAACATAGGGCCCAATCAAGACATCACCAACAATGCCTGCCCAAACGTTCACAGAAAATCAGTGCTGATGACGTGATTGCACAATTGCGTGCGGATTCTCGTCAGCCCACACATGTTGATTGTGAAAATTTACAATTTGATCACGTTGGAATGAAGCTTCATCCGTAAAGAGAACATTTGCACTGAAATGAGGATTGACACATTGTTGGATGAACTGTAACAACAACAACTGTATATATATAATGATTTTTTTCTTCTGAATTTCGATAAATTAGTGTAAGTAATGTTTTGATTTCATTTCTTTTTCTTTTCGTGTCATTATGTTAAAGAAACTGTAAGCAACTTTCGATGTGAATATTAATATTTATGTCAAATTTCAAGAAGTGCTATGACAGAATTGAAGTGTAACACATGTTGAATCTATTGTAACATGTTTAAAATTGTAATTGTGCGCCTGGTCCATACGTAGGCAATGTATTAGGATATGTGGAATGTAAAACCTTTGGTGAATACCCTATCTGTAGGGGAGCGGTAAAGGGTGGATGGCTGGCGAGCGCGGGAAAATGCACACGGGCGCTGCACGGCATAACGGGCTCAGCAGTAGTAGTCGGAGTTGGGCATTGATCTGAGAAACACGTTCTGGATCGAGGAGGCTCTCCTTGAAAACGTGATTTCGTTAAGCCTCGGATGTGCCGTTTCCGACGCCTATACAGCATGGCTATATTCTATAGGCACTGAATTGAAAAGGATTGCGACGCTAAGAAGAAGCAAAGTGCCGATACAGCAAGAGCCACAGCTGTGATTGTATGTGTGCTGTGCGCCTCGCCATTTCGCCGCCCGCCAACCGCTGCATAGACACGAACAGATTGAATCGTTAGAATTGTATTCGTGTGGACCAGTGTTAATTTTGTTCCTGACTGTTCAATAACAACTTAACTTTTACCAGAATTGTCCTATCAATTAATTATCCTTATCACTAACCTAGACAGGGTCCTTTCCACATGTTGTGCAATCCGAGTAACCCGAAATGAAGATTTAAAGTTTATGTTAATAAGAATTACCTGCAGACCTTTTTATGCTAGAATGAATTTTAAGGAGCTTTATTGCTAATGAAAATATAAGCAAAGAACAAAGGTCTGACAAAGTCGGAAGTTAATTTTGGAACTGGTTTAGTATTGAAGCTTAATTAATTTGAGACAAAAATAATGGTAGTTAAATGAGGAAGTAATAAGACAAAAAGAGTAGTAACTCATATTTTGTAAATCTTGAGTGATTAATGTTTCCAATAGTTAATAGTTGCAACACAGTGATCATAACAGTTTCAGGGTCCCCCCCCCCAACCCCCCCACCACTCCTTTTCTTTTCTATTCATTTAAATTCTGAAGTGTACTGAACTGATTTGACCAGCAAAGTTAAAGTCAATATAAAACCTAAATTTATCAGTGTTTTACCCTTATTAAAATTGACATTGTATGTGTGTTTCAAAAGTGCTATTTCTAGGGTAACCTATGCCCGATTTCAGTCGGATCAATAGACAAAACGCAGTCTGTAGTAATCATTATAGTGTAATGTTGTGTATTTATAGCTTGTCCAAATTAGTACAGAAAGAGAAAGTATTAGTTCAGTAGATTTTTCTGGTTCTAAAATTTACCAAATAATGCAGTATTACTACGTGTTGTTATGCTTGTACGTACACCCACTTGTACAAGGAAAAAACTCACTTAATGCCTAATTAGGCTGGCGACCGTATTATTAACAATCGGTAGCATCGGCTGTGTATGTTTCCTGCCCGTCCTAACGTGTAGTTGCACTTTAGATTTGCTTGACGTATCATTGTTGTTACTGAGTGGGTTTACGTCTGATTTTGCCTCCATTCAGGTACACGCGGTCAACATATTTGCTAAAATCCTTTCCTATAAGGTGAAGCCCGTCAACTTACCATAGTACAGGCTTTAAAGAGTTAACGTATCCCCGAGCGTAGACGTTACAGAACCATTCGCAGAAGTGTACCCATGGAGGCCAATCAGCTGCTGATAGTGCGTGCACACGCTGTACATTGTACGGAAACAACTGGTTCTCCCGTAGCACTCTCCATACAGTGACGTGGTCAACGTTACCTTGTACAGCAGCAACTTCTCTGACGCTGACATTAGGGTTATCGTCAACTGCACGAAGAATTACTTCGTCCATTGCAGGTGTCCTCGTCGTTATAGGTCTTCCCCAGTCACGAGTCATAGGCTGGAATGTTCCGTGCTCCCTACGACGCCGATCAATTGCTTCGAACGTCTTCCTGTCGGGACACCTTCGTTCTGGAAATCTGTCTCGATACAAATGTACCGCGCCACGGGTATTGCCCAGTGCTAATCCATACATCAAATGGGCATCTGCCAACTCCGCCGAGCGGTTCTAGGCACTACAGTCTGGAACCGCCAGACCGCTACGGTCGCAGGTTCGAATCCTGCCTCGGGCATGGATGTGTGTGATGTCCTTAGGTTACTTCGGTTTAAGTAGTTCTAAGTTCTAGGGGACTGATGACCACAGATGTTAAGTCCCATAGTGCTCAGAGCCATCTGAATCTGAACCAACTCCGCATTTGTAAACATTGCACTGACTGCAAAACCACGTTCGTGATGAACACTAATCTGTTGATGCTACGTACTGATGTGCTTGATGCTAGTACTGTAGAGCAATGAGTCGCATGTCAACACAAGCACCGAAACCAACATTACCTTCCTTCAATTGGGCCAACTGACGGTGAATCGAGGAAGTACAGTACATACTGACGAAACTAAAATGAGCTCTAACATGGAAATTAAGCGTTTCCGGACATATGTCCACATGACATATTTTCTTTATTTGTGTGTGAGGAATGTTTCCTGAAAGTTTGGCCGTACCTTTTTGTAATTCCCTGTATATGAGCATACTCTACACCTAGGATGTTGCACTACATAAACTTGCACACTTGGTTGGGTCTTTGCCACTATTAGACACAAGTAGTAGCGAATGGATAAACAGTCTTAATAATCCGCATGGCTCAATGAATCAATAGGGTCCGTCGTACAGTATTGCCTTTAACCACACATGGAACAATAATGACATAAAAAAGTTTATTAATTACATTAAGCTTAAATATACACTGATGCTCATAAATTAAGGATAATGCCGATACATGGTGAAACAACGCTCTGGTGGGCGGTTTGCGGGTTTAAATCACCTTGGGTACGACCATGCGGTACATTTGACCTGCAGAAGTCCCACAGTGGCGTTGGCAGCAGTCTACATACGCAGAGGTGTGTTGGTTAATTTTGGTTAATTGTACGGTACAACGAGTAAATATGCAGGCGTTTCCAGGCGTTGTAATGGTGACTGTGTGTTGAATATGGCTCAAAGAGCACATGTTGATGAAGTTATGAGAGGTAGAATACTAGAGCGACAGGAGGCTGGTCAAACACAGCAGGTCGTAGCACTGTCCCTCCGTGTGCCACAAAGTGTGATTATGGCAGCGATTCCAGCAGGCAGGAAACGTGTCCAGGCGCTACAGTACGGGACGTCCATTGTGTACAACACCACATGAAACCGATATCTGACCATCAGTGCCCGCAGATGGCCACGGAGTACTGCAGGTAGCCTTGCTCGGGACCTTACCGCAGCAACTGGAACAGTTGTCTCCAGACACCTAGCCTACAGAGGACTGAACAGACATGGTTTGTTCGCCTGAAGACCTGCAAGGTGCTTTCCACTGACCCATGGTCACAGCAGAGCCCGTAAATCCTGGTGTCAAGAACCCAGTACATGGTCAGTGGAACAGTGGTCCCAGGTTATGGTCACGGACGAGTGCAGGTATAGTCTGAACAGTGATTCTCGCTGAGTTTTCATCTGGCCTGAACGAGGAACCAGATACTGACCTCTTAATGTCCTTGAAAGGGACCTGTATGGAGGTCGTGGTTTGATGGTGTTCGGTGGGGTTATGACTGGTGCACGTACACGCCTGCATGTTTTTGACTGAGGGACTGTAACAGGTCAGGTGTATCGGGACGTCATTTTGCACCAGTCTGTCCGCCTTTTCAGTGGTGCAATGGGTCCCATCTTCCTCCTGATGGATGATAACGCACGGCTCCACCGAGCTGCCATCGTGGAGGAGTACGTTGAAGCAACAGATATCAGGAGAATGGAGTGGCCTGCCTGTTCTCCAGACCTAATCCCCACCAAGCCGATCTGGGATGCTCTCGGTCGACGTATTACTGCACGTCTTCAAACCCCAATGACACCTCAGGGGCACCGACAGGCACTGGTGCAAGAATGGGAGGCTATACCTCAGCAGCTGTTCTACCACCTAATCCAGAGTATGCCAACCCGTTGTGCGGCCTGTGTACGTGTGCATGGTGATCATATCCCATATTGATGTCGGGGTGCATGCGCAGGAAACAATGGCCCTTTGTAGCACGTGTGTTTCGAGATGGTTTTCTCAACTTATGACCAGTACCGTGGACTTACGGATCTGTGTTGTGTGTATTCCCTATGTGCCTATGCTATTAGCGCCAGATTTGTGTAATGCCAAGTTGTGTGGCACCATATTCTGCAATTATCCCTAATTTATGAGCATGAGTGTATATAGAGAACGACTCCGAATGACATTGATGTTCTCTACAAAGAGTTGTTTATTCACCGTAGGTTTATTCACAGTAAGTGGACAAATACAGTGTCATTCCACGATGATGTTACAGACTTTCAACAACGATGAAGAAGGGTAAATTATCAATTTGAGATTAACAGACTGTCGTCTGGAAACGACCGAATCGGAAGTTCCGAATAAAAATCGTTCTCATACCTCTGACAGCGGATTACATGTAACGGTTCTGTTATTGCTAAGATTGTAGGGCAAGCAACTTTCTTTAGAGGTGGTAGCGTGGATCAAATCAAGGCAAAAATCTCTAGCAAACTTGGGTTCTAAAATGCATACCGTAAGAGCCGTGAGCAAACGTTCTTTGCTGCTGTGAAACACCCGGCGGCAGCAGCAGCAGCAGAAGCTTGAGAATGTGGTTTCAGCCTTCTCTATGCTCTTAATGCCCAAATACGGAAATGGTTCTAATGGCAGCAAGGCTCATCTAATCAGGCATCTCTAATGTTGTCTCAGTCCTGTCCTGAATTCTATAGATTTTGTAACCACCCTGTTAAATTGTTGGAAACTTAGTCAGCTGGCGTCGTAATTTTGAAATGAGAGTTGTTATGGTGGTCGCGTAATAAGTACTTCGCGTGAAGCGCCGTTGCGACACAGTCAAAGATCAATTGTGGAATCTAAGCCACTGGATATTACAAGTAACGTTATTATAGAATACGCCCGACTGACTCCACGAAATAAGACGACACGTACATTCGAGTGTGAGTGGCTCAAAATAAGAATTAATACCGTAAAGGAAATGGGTCATAAGTATGGTTCCGTCGGTACACACTCAGTTGTATGCAAACGGACGATCGGGATAGACGCACCTACGTTCTAAGTACTATCATTCCCCGAGGCCTAGATAAAAAGAATTGTGATTAAATTACATTTATTCAACTAAGAAGGAAAGTTATCGGACTTCCAAATTAAATGAAAAGAAAGCCTGCTGGTTTTGAATGTCGTGGAAAAAAAATACATCGAAATTGACATTGGCGGCCACGAAGGGAAAGAGACGCTCACATTCAAGTACCTGTATTGTTGAACAGTGCGGTCGTGAATATCGTCACCTCCATCTAAATTCTACATATAAAATTCAAATAATAATACTCTCCCAAAGCCGGCCGGTGTGGCCGACTAGTTGTAGGCGCTTCAGTCCCGAACCGCGCTACCGCTACGGTCGCAGGTTCCAACCCTGCCTCGGGAATGGATGTGTGTGATGTCCTTAGCTTAGTTAGGTTTAAGTAGTTCTAAGTTCTAGGGGACTGATGACCTCAGATGTTAAGCCTCATAGTGCTCAGAGCCATTTGAACCATTAATCTTCCAGTGTTACAGGAGCTGGGATCCGTGGTATCGTAAATCACAAAATCATATTGACCATGAATTGCTTTCATTGTATAACACCATTTCACTTTAAAATTACACAACACGTCTTACCTCCAGGACAGGTAACTAATACTAAAACTAATAAACGAAGAGCATAAAGCTTCTCTTGCCCATCAGTGTTAAATACTTTTAACATTAATCTTTGGTATGAGAGTCGAATAACTATCTATCTATTTATCAATAAGAAAACATTACTAAGTTTCTTTACAAGGTCGAACATGAAGTTCATGGAAAGGCCTAACACTAAGAGTTCTTTTCCTGGTTACTATGTTACTCAGTTGGTTTTCATCGGGGTGGAAACTCGCAGGCCAGTAAAGGCAAATATTGCGAGTAAAACTCAAGAGAAGATGTTAAACAATCTCCTGTTGTAGTGGTCGATTTTTGATCTGTTGAACCAATAGTACTCTTAGTTGTGAAGGAAGGCAGAAGATCTCTCCAACTCCATGGCACGGTTCTGAAAAAGGGCCTGTCTGGTGCTCTTCAGGTAGACACAGCGTAAAAAAGGGGATTCACCAGTATGACCCAGTTTGAAAGCTAGACTTCAAAATTTTAAAGCGAACGTTATGCCGTGGCGTAATAACGAAAGTTACACAACCTCCGGGAGACTACAAAAAATGGCTCTGAGCGCTATGGGACTTAACATCTGAGGTCATCAGTCCCCTAGAACTTAGAGCTACTTAAACCTAACTAACCTAAGGACATCGCACACAGCCATGCCCGAGGCAGGATTCGAACCTGTGACCGTAGCGGTCTAGTGGTTCCACACTGAAGCGCCTAGAACCGCTCGGCTACACCGGCCGGCCCGGGAGACTACAGCTGGTTAGAGATCTGTTATCTTGCTAAAAGCCTTCTTCGAAGAATTCGATGTACCTTTCGTCAGAAAAAATGACGGTTCGTGTCCCACCTGGGGAGTCAGCTGGAGGACGGACGCGAATGCTGGTCTGTCTACCTGAAACTGCGACCCTGCCTGGGTCTCAACATTCTTATGTCCGACAACTCCTCTTAAAAGGATTTTTATCTCGTTTAGCCATTTTGTAAGCTTTTAGCACTTGGAACCCGCCACCGTACTATAGAAAAAATGTAAAGAAAAAGTGAAATGGAAATAGCCAGTGGCGATGCTAATCCAGAACTACAGTTACAGAGCATTGTAGCTGATCAAGGGAATTTGCTCACGAACCTCTGAAATAAGTTAGTGTACAGTTTCAGAGGACAATGGTCACATTACAAATGTCGTGCAAGTAGGCTACACTGCCAAGCCTAATACTAACAGCAGAAGAGGCTTTCTGTCGATTATCTGGGGCCCCTACCACAGTAGTGGGTGATGGCATTACTGAGTTTGAATGGTTGGTGCGTAATATAAGAAGGATGGCAGCTGTGAGTACCCAGAATTTGAGAGTTAAACTGGCCAGTTTTGAGCCCCCTAAAGCCATAGTGGCACTGCTCCCACACTTGAGTTTCACGAATTTGAAAGACTTTGTTTCAACAATGGCGTTTCCCATGTGACATCCTATATTAACCTGAGACAATGACATCCCGAGGATATCCTGGCTAAAGGGAAAGCACCGTAAAATAACATTTCTCTTACACATAGAGCAGGTCGTAATTATAGTTAGGGGATATTCACGTTTTCATTGATGGTGGGAGATATTCTCAGTGTAGTCTCAGGGAGCGAAGCAACGGGGCACATAGCATCCAGCGAAAATGTTACCCTGATTTCTCAGGCCGTGTGCAATATCCCGGTGTGTTTGAGACATTGAATCCTATCAGAGTAATGAACCTACCAAGACTCCGTCACACTTCCCTTAGGACTCCATGTTAACTGTAAATTACACCACCGAACCGCTATCTTGAGCTGCCCTAGAATACAATCATAAGTAGGGGAATTGCTATAATCCTACTCCATAACTATCTGTAAAGTCAATTGAATATTATTAGTAAACTGAAGGGAACTACATGCTCCTTGTAATAAAAATGCAAATGAAACATGAACTGACTATTTATTATATGAAATAATTATAAAGTTTTGGAAACAACATCCTACGAAAAACAAAGATAACTGTTGACATCAACAAACGAGACAGACAAGCCGAGGGATGGCTACCGTATCCTAGTTGCGCATGAAATCATTAATGCACTACAACCCACGATTAATTTAGAAACTCCAGTTGTCGATTGAACACCATATCACACGAGACTAAGGCATGATTAGTCGGGGTTAGCTGAGCTTTGACAACGATACGCTATCTATCTACATATTAACCCCCATCTAGTGACCAGTGCCTCTGTGGACTCTCACCAAACTGCTGTGGCGGTAAGTCAGAGGAAAAATATTACTCTTTCCCGCCAACTGCGTGTCAGTGCGACGTTTAGCAAATCCCCACCCCGGAATGTTGTAAGTCAGCGGCCAAATAGTGCACATTTTTCTCGCTAGTTTGTTCTAGAATTTCCGTCTGACGTCAGCCGGCGACGGGCGAATCGGAGTGTAGTTCAGTAGTTCTGCATTTCCCAAGGCCAAACCGATTCCAGGACTTGTACTTTTCCGCCATAAATTGTGGTGCCCAGCAAGCACTCGAAACTGTTGCTCTCGACCACCTCAAGAGGCGAGTCATGCCACGGGCCACTAACCCCGACGTAGGTTCCATGGGCTTCCGTCGATACCCACTTGAGACGCGCAAGCCCAAGCCCACGACGCACCTGCAGCGTTCAGAGCAGTTGTGCATTTCTCACGTCTTCACAGACTATTAGCCTGGTTACCGATAACCACTGAAATCTTAAAAATAAATTTCCCCATATTAAACCAACGTAATGAGACTTCAAGTAGATGCAACTAAAGAGTCCCGCCAACAGCCAGTCGTGACAACGACAAATATATTTAATATAAATGGAAGGAGGCAAGCCAGACAGCTTGCAACCTTCTACCTGTAAAGTCATTGGGAGTTTGAATCCTGCCATCGTCTTACTCCAAGACCTTCAAACTTGAAAGAAAATGAAAGATCGGCTAAGTCAGCTGAAATTAATTAATGCCTAAGAGGGAACTTGTAGGTGAAGAATCACAAAAAATTGGGCTGACCACCCAAGTTTTTCATTTAAGGGTGAGAGGTTTGTTTCTATTGTTACACTTAACGGTAGGCTAAGGATAGTGTTAGATTTTGAGTTTTTTTGACCTACCACGAGAGAACTGATTTTCCGCGAAAGCCGGTAGAGGGACTCTGCGCAAGGAGATGGGGCTTAAGAGGTACATACCAATAGAGAGACGCCATGCAAGGACACGAAAGAAGATGTGGTCTTGAGAACTACATTGACAGCGTCCAGGGCTGCCTCGCAAGAGCGGCAAGTTTTCCTGTTGGTAAGTTCCTATAGCACCAAACTGCTGAGATCATCGGACCCTAGGCTTACACACTACTTAATCAAACTAAATTACACTAAGGACAACACACACAAAACTATGTCCGAGGGAGGACTGTAACCTCCGACGGGGGTAGTCGCGCGAACCGTGGCAGGGCGCCTAAGACCGCGCGGCTATCCCGCGCGGTAAGTTTTCCTGTTTGGTGGTGGATATGTGATGGGAAGTCATATATGAACCCGTCTGTTCCTAAGTGGGATCTTCCTCGTTGGTCTAGAGGATTTCCAAGGAGGAAGGCTGCTTCTGATTCTACCACGAACGTACTTCACCGAGAGGTACCGGCTGCTAGACCACTGCGGTCTTTATCATGATACAACGGAAGTTGGTGGCGAGCTCCCATCTGTTATATAACGAATTAGTGGGGCACAAATTGAATGAAATTAGTTTTGGTGTGGCTCAGTGCTGACAGTGCTCATGGAAGCTGCGTTAGCCATTAAATGTTCCTTTTATTTAAAATTTCTGGGGCTGCTAGTAGTAACATATGTGCACCTCTGATGTATGTAGAAGTTGTAAGTATGCACAGGCGTGACGGTTTCTGACATTGGCCGTTCTGTTTCTGTAAGGACGCGGCCTACTTCAGTCGGCTGTAAATCAATATGGGCGAGAGAAATAGTGAGGTTAGGTTAGGTTAGTGTTGTTTAACGTCCCGTCGACAACGAGGTCATTAGAGACGGAGCACAAGCCCGGGTTAGGGAAGGATGGGGAAGGAAATCGGCCGTGCCCTTTCAAAGGAACCATCCCAGCATTTGCCTGAAACGATTTAGGGAAATCACGGAAAACCTAAATCAGGATGGCTGGAGACGGGATTCAACCGTCGTCCTACCGAAATAGTGAGGGAGAGGGCAGATTTACACTGAGGGAGCACAGTCAAACAGTGGTGCTATTGGTACGTATTCATTCAAGCAGCGTTATACGGTACTCCTGCGAGCTTGCAGGAATATGAGGAATCCCTTTCAGCCAGTGACGTCCGATGTCGTGGGTGGCTGCTACCACAAGATCGAGCAGTCCACAGGTAGGCGACGCCGAGCGTGCTGCCAGCGGTGAAGATTGATCGTGGTCCGTCCACGTCTACATTTACATCTACATCTACGTGATTACTCTGTTACTCACAATAAAGTGCCTGGCAGAGGGTTCAATGAACCACCTTCAAGCTGTCTCTCTACCGTTCCAGTCTCGAACGGCACACGGGAAAAGCGAGCACTTAAATTTTTTTGTGCGAGCCCAGATGTCCCTTATTTTATCGTGATGATCATTTCTCCCTATGTAGGTGGGTGCCAACAGAATGTTTTCGCAATCGGAGGAGAAAACTGGTGATTGAAATTTCATGAGAAGATCCCGTAGCAACGAAAAACGCCTTCGTTTTAATGATTGCCACTTCAGTTCACGTACCATGTCTGTGTCACTATCTCCCCTATTTCGCGATAATGCAAAACGAGCTACCCATCTTTGTACTTTTCCGATATCATCCGTCAGTCCCACCTGATGCGGATCCCACACCGCACAGCAATGCTCGAGAATAGGGCGGTCAAGCGCAGTGTAAGCAGTCTCAATAGCAGGCCTGTTGCACCTTCTAAGTGTTCTGCCAATGAATCGCAGTCTTCGGTTTGCTCTACCCACAATGTTATCTATGTGATCTTTCCAATTTAGGTTATTTGTAATTGTAATCCCTAAGCATTTAGTTGAATTTACAACCTTCAGATTTGTGTGACTTATCGCGTAACCGAAATTTAGCTGATTTCTTTTCGTACTCAAGTGAATTTCCTTTTTCAGGGTCAATTTCCACTTTTCGCACCATACAGATATCTTATCGAAACCATTTTGCAAGTCGTTTTCATCATCTGATGACATAACAAGATGGTAAATGACAGTATCATCTGCAAACAATCTAAGACGGCTACTCAGATTTTCTTCTATGTCGCTAATGTAGATCAAGAGCAATTGAGGTCCTATAACACTTCCTTGGGGAACGCCGGATATTACTTCTGTACATAATTGCTAAATATGGAGCTATTTTATCAGCATTCTCTGAGAAGAACCCGGCTGGTATGCAATCTGAACCGGAGGCCTTACCGTTATTAAGTGATTTAAGCTACTTTGCTACACCGAGGATATCTACTTCTATGTTTCTCATCTTGACAGTTGTTCCTGATTGGAATTCAGGAATATTTACTTCGTCTTCTTTGGTGTAGGAGTTTCGGAAAACCGTGTTTAATAACTCTGCTTTAGTCGCACTGTCATGAGTGACTGCACCGTTGTTATCGCGCAGTGTAGGTATTGATTGCGTCATGCCACTGGTGTGCTTTATGTATGACCAGAATCTCTTTGGTCCTTTCGAATCCTGCGCTTACTCTTGGTCCCTGTGTCGTGTACGTGAGTGCAGCAGCCGACGCCAGACGTCCACTGCCAAACACCCTGGATGATGTCTAGGTGACTAGGAGGCCGTGAGGACGGACCTCCCCCATCCAGCTAGTAGACAGCTTGCAGTCCCTCAGCGAAAGCCCTTCAAAGAGAGTATGTTGGCTACGCGCCAGCTCCCTGCGTCGGTGAAGTTCTCCGAGTCTCGCGACCGCTACGCTGCAGGTAGGTACGCGTGGCCGAACTCGATTAGTCAGTCAGCTGGCAGGCAGTCAGCCTATCTTCATTACCAAGCCTGGGTCATAGTACCTGTGAAACTTAATAGTCATTCTATCCGGTTCAAGACATGGCAGAATAGTGGCATGACTAAAACACGTTAACATTTATATCCCTATCACTGCGTTTCTGACGTAGTGCTACTGTTGGAGGACGAGTAGGTTTGCTTCACATTAATTGTCCAGTCAGCTTTTCCTACCTCTCTCTGCAACGAACTCGGATTGCTAGGAGCAGTTAAATTTGCAATGTGCAGATTTCTCAGTAGCCAGAGGTACAAAATATTACTTCACTCTCTGTTACACTGTGTTCACTGTTCGATGTGCTAGACTACTGACCGGTACTCTGACTGCTGTCTGTCCGGATTGTTTTGCACTAATGTTAACAATACTTTACAGAGGCTTACTGGCTCAACCCATCGGCTGGGCTGGCCTCTACTGCTTGGACACAGTAGGAATAAAATTTAAAAAATCTTAAAAATTCGCAATCTGAGTTCTGAACTTTTCCGGGGAACAGCAGCTTTTAATAGTCTAATATGGCTCTCAATTCATTTCGTTAATTATTTTGCAAATCCTACATTACATGTATTTGTTTTAATATAATATTGTATGTATGTTAACGTTATTCTTTCCTGCTTTAGTGCTCCGGAAGCTAACTGAAGTCTAATTAGTGGAGTGGCCTCTTGTTTTCAGTGCTGAATGCAATTACTGGCTTCTAAATTAACTATTTAGGACGAAGCCTTGATTATCTTCTTCGGTAAAGCGTTAGTTGTACTTTAGGCTATTTTTATTAATTGTGTTTTAGAATAATTTTGACAAGTTAGGTTAAACTTCTTTTAGGCGTTTTTAAATATTTTCTTGATATTTGTCCTTATTGGAACTTTCGTATTTCGATTTTGGGCTCGTTACAGTGTCGTACTCGTATCATTTTAATAAAGGTTAACACCAGGTGCTTGACTTAAATTTTATTTATTCACTCGAATATCACTTTCACAAAGCACGGTAACCAACACATCAATTCTTACTTACTTACTTCTTCCTTTCTGCCCACATTAATTTAATGCATTGTGGTCTGGCTTCGGAGCTCCTTGCTATTATGAGGCTGCTTTTCTTTTCTCTCTTGTTCTTCCCTGAAGATCACCCTCTAAATTTTGTTCCTCTATAACTTTCTGTTGTTTGCGTCTATTACCTCAAAGATTGCTTCTTCGAGGTCATTTAAAGTCCGTATAAACCACGCTGGTTGTCCTTTAAGATTCATTATTTTATTAAAGATTTGTTTTGTGGACCTGTCTTTTCATTCTCACCAAATGTCCAAAGAATGACGTTCTTCTTCTGCGCATACTATATATTATGTTCTCTACATGTTCGTAGATTTCTATGTTGGGTCATGGTCTACTGTCCTTGTTCTCGTTGACCTAGGGCAGAGTAAATTTGTTAAACTGAAATAAAATTGTTTGAATTTTCTGTTGTGTTTGTGCTCAGTCGTTTACCACTCCCGGATCCCTGCGTCCCATACTGTTTCAGTCCCCATGCCGTAGCAGTATTCCCTTCATGCCAAACTGTTGGCCCTGTATGTGATGACACTCGCCAAACACAAACGCATCAGTCTGATTGCCACAGATCATAACATAATTGATCACTGGAAATCACTAGCGCTACATACACAGGAGAAATATATGGCTCATAAACAGCTGCTCTATCGTCTTTTTAACATCCTACGCACTTTCACTGGGCAAGCTGGGGTACTGGTAGTGCGATTTGTACAACGACTCTCGACTCTCAGTGATGACGGTCCCTGTCTGTTAGAACTTAAGGTCTACACCACACATTCCTCTTCTCAACGATTCAATGAAGAACCCCTTGTTTCTTAGCTTATCATTCCACCAAATTTTTGGTCTACATCCGTTGCACTACATATTAAACTGTTCTATTCCCTTCTTTTCCGTGTCTGCGACAGTCCATGACTACATAGAATGGCCGATGTTTGATATCCGTAGACTTCTCTTGGCCAGGAATGCCCTCTGCTTTATATTATTTTGCTGCCCAGGTAGCAGAATTCTTTATGTGGTCATCAATTTTGACGATAAGTTTTTCGCTAGTTTCATTTTTACTATTCCTCACTGCCTTCGTATTTCATTGTATTGTTCTCAATCTATAATCCACATTCATTAGAATATTCCTTCCATTCTTCAGTTACTGCAATTCTTCCTCACGTTCACTGAGGGTAGCTATGTCATCAGCTAATCTTGCTACTGATACCTTTAGATCTTGGATTTTAAACTCAGTTCTGAACTTTTCTGTTACTCCCGTTATTGCTATCTTGGTGTGTAGATTGAACAGGAAGGCCAGAGACTGCTCTCACCTCTTCAACACTTTTAGATCCGAGCACATGCTTCTTGGTCTTCCATTCGAATTTTTTGCTCTGTCTTTACACATGTTGTGTATTATGCTCTTTTCCCCAAGGCTATTATTTTATTTGCCATTCGGCAGCTAACAGCCATGTAAACAGCTAAAAGGTAAATAACTGACATACAGAACAAAACAAATTCCTAACATAATGTAAGAGCATAGAGATGCAGTTTTAGCAAAGTGCTTTAGAAGACTGATGTTGGCTGACAGGCGTGTAAAATATTGCACAATAGGTACATATAATTGAAAGGAATATACGAAAAACAATACAGAAGTACTGACTATTAACAGTAGTACTGCAGTAAAAATACAAGCAAACATACAGGTAGACGGAAGTGACATTCAGCAGAAGTATTTTACATGCTGCGTAAAATTGTAACAGGGACTTATGTAAATTTAAAAAACAAAACGGGAAATATATGAATAATAAATTGTGAAAAGCCTGCAGAAAAATTTGAGTTCCATCGTACACAACGAAACCCAGACTCAAAGCCACTAAGTTTACAAGAGATTAAAGAGATAATTCAGTCACTGAAAAATAACAAAGCATCACGAGAAGATCAAATCATCGCAGAATTATGGAAAAATACAGGAGAAAATCTTATTGCAAAACTCAAAGAAATTATACATGAAATCTGGAAAACTGAAAAAATCCCCACAGATTGGAGGACTGCAATCATACATCCTCTGTACAAAAAAGGAAGTAAAACAGACCCCAACAACTATCGTGGAATCTCTTTATTGTCAATAACATACAAAATTCTGTCTAAAGCCCTACTAAACCGCGCAGAACCTCAGCTGGATTCAAAACTAGGCGAATACCAAGGTGGGTTCAGAAAAGGTCGATCATGCGTAGAACAAATCCTTAACTTGAAAAACTCAATGAAATATTTACATAGTACTTCAAACAAAAGTTATGTCATCACGTTTGTCGACTTTAAAAAAGCATATGACAGTATAGACCGAGAATCCCTTTTTGATATATTAGCAGAATTTGGACTAGATCAAAAGACAACAAACATCATAAAAGAAACACTCACGGAGACCAAATCCAAAGTAAAATTTGTGGGAGAATTGAGCACAGAATTTGAAATAGACACAGGAGTACGACAAGGGGATGGACTGTCCCCAGTGCTCTTCAATTGTACTCTTGAAAAAGTTGTTAGAGAATGGAAAAAAGCAGGTGCACCAGCACACAAACTGGGACCAAGACGGAAGACCATAGAATTAGACTGTTTAGCATTTGCTGATGACATGGCGCTGATCGCACAAGACGTTACCGATGCACAGAAACAGCTAGAATTATTACAAGAACAGGCAGCTAAAATAGGATTACAAATTTCATTTGAAAAAACAAAATTTATGACTGACATCAAAGATGCACCTTCTGATCTCAAAATTGGTAATAACTACATCTCTCGGGTTAAATAATTTAAATATTTAGGTGAATGGATTGCAGAAAATTGTAATGAAAAGAAATCTGTCAGATCAAGAGCCCAGAAAATGGAGACGGCGTTTCAGTTAACAAAAAACATTTACAACACAAAGAGTCTCTCGTGGAACTGCAAAATACGACACTATACAACAGTAGTTAGACTCGAAGCTCTCTACGCATCTGAGACACTAAACCTTCAACACAGAGCGTTAAAAGAGGAATTAGAAGTGAAAGAACGTAAGATAATGAGGAAAATCCTAGGACCAAGAACTAAAGATGGTGTACATTATCCAAAACCCAATGCAGACACATATAAAAATGTCTCCAAAATAACAGACACATTGCGCATGAGAAGAATCCAATTCATGGGGCACTTATAAAGAATGGACTCAAACATGTTAACGTACAAAATCCATACATTTTTAAAGAACAAAGCCACAAGACCGAACTGGTACAAGCAGACGGAAAAAGACGTGAGAGAATTAGGGTCTCCAAATCTACATGATAGAAATGAAATCAGAAAAATCACAAACACACGGGGTTTTGAGGAAGAACAGAGAAAAACTAACCGACATACATGGTCTACGCAACGAAAGCTAGCCCATTCGTTGTTTATGAAGGAATACTGGGCGAAAAGGAAGTCCAACAAATGTTGATTACGCGTGGTCCTAAGTGATCCATCCGCGAAGAAGAAGAAAGAAGAAGAATAATAAAGACACAAATGGTCAGTGCGTTTACGATCGAGCTCTCTGGTCTTCAGCACCTGGTGTAGTTTACTAGCTGCTATTCTGGTGCTCCTGTGTTGCTCAATAACGCATTTACACAAATGCTCGACGCACAGCAGAATAACACAGTGAGCATTATCAGTGGTACCCTAAGATAAACTACTTTAGAATGCGTGCCCGTACCGAGTCACATTCCGCGTCCTTCCCTTCGACGAAAAGCAGCACTTCACCGTTGGTTTAAACGTGTTGCGGCAACGTACATGTTCCAGTCCATCAAGACGTGGTTATCCTAAAAATAACCCGGCTTATGTCAAGAAAAACATCCATGAAGTCAGCCGTAGAACTACGCACCTTTCAATTCAACGAAAACAACTTACGGGAACGACATTGGCGAGAGGCTTGGTCGCCACATTATCTGAGCTTGCCCTAATGGGAAAGAAATTCCCTGCCTCCGGTCCAAACGCGTAGAACAAGGACAACAACTGACGGAATCACAGTAGCAGCGCAAACTCTCTAGCTAGATGAAGTAAGGCTCCAATCTCCAACGAGCGACTGTGAAACAGCGAGGCAGACCGTTCGCAACGGTCATAACGTGGAGTTTTCGATGGTTTCCTGATGGAAACGAACGACACTGATTATATTAAAAATTTACAGCGGGTGGACAAAAGTATGGTAGCGCCAAATACACAACACATTACCATGCCTAATAAGATGCACGAAAACCGTTGGCATCCAAAACAACTTCCAGTACTGAAATGGCTCTGTGCACTATGGGACTTAACATCTGAGGTCATCAGTCCCCTAGAACTTAGAACTACTTAAACCGAACTAACCTTAGGACATCACAGACATCCATGCCCGAGGCAGGATTCGAACCTGCGACCGTAGCAGTCGCGCGGTTCCGGACTGAGGCGCCTAGAACCGCTCGACCACCGCGGCTGGCAACCTTCCAGTAGTCTCGTGATGGATAAACATGGACCCTATCTGGTTTACCAAGGACTCTTATACCACTCTTCCCCTTATACCACTCTTCCTCTACAATAGTGGCAATATTCAGGTAAAAATGATGAACGTGGCTCAAGCACCTCTCTCCAAAGCAGACCATACCGGCTCACTAATAACAAGATCTGGTGACTGTGATGATCTCCGCTATCATCCTCGTACTAGACGATGCGAACTTTGGGAATAGAAGCCCTGTCGGCTTGGAACAGAGAAGCACCGTTGGAGAACAAATACTGTACGAAGCGATGAACATGATGAGACAAAATTATCACATGACCCTTCGCAGTATTGCATCCTTGCAGGAGCACCTATGGCACATGGAGAAGCGCGATATGGCTGCCCAAACCATCACAGAATCTTCGCCATGTTTCACTCTTGGCAGCAAGGAATCTTCTTCCTAGACTAGGGACGGCATACGCCAGATTTAACTTGAGCATAAGTGAGAAATGGCGAGACAAGGTTTATACGACACATGACGTTCTTTTATTGCTCACTGACAAAGTGTTATGGGTACGGCACCATGCTTTCCTGTTACATCAGCTTGCGTCACTGATATGTGCTATTGAAATTCTAGCTCGCTCAGCTTTTCCCACCTTATAGGGCCTCAATCGTGTTGTTTTTGTGCTCAGAGGGTTCGCGAGGGCGACATTCAATTTCGCAACGACTTTTTTAGTGCTGTTCTCACATTTTTGTCACAATCCTCTTCAATAACCATCTATCACCATCACAGAACACACGCTTACATCCGCGCTGTGATTTTAACGTTTGGTGTTATTTCACTTTGCCTGCATGCAGTATAAATTGGCCGGCCGCAGTGGCCGAGCCGTTCTAGGCGCTTCAGTCTGGAACCACGCGACCTCTACGGTCGCAGCTTCGAATCCTTCCTCGGGCATGGATGTGTATGATTTCCTTAGGTTAGTCAGGTTTAAGTAGTTCTAAGTTCTAGGGGACTGATGACATCAGGTGTCAACTCCAATAGTGTTCAGAGCCATTTAAACCATTTTATAAATTTTCGGTATGGCGCCTTTTGAAACAGCAAACACTTCGGCCTCCTTGGCTATGGGAGCACTCATCACTCGAGCACCAACAATTTAACGACGTTCATTTCACTTAGCTCCAGTCAAGTACAAGAGTGTTCTGTCCATGACTGGAACTTTAAACGTAATGAAGACATTTCACAGGTGCCTTTCGTGGTCAACTACAACAGCGCCACTTGCAAACACGGCTACTATTTGTATTTATATTCAATCATGCATTTCTCTCTGTGTTTCCATGTTTTTGACCAACCTCAGTGCCAGTGTGGCCGAGCTGCCCTAGGCGCAACAGTCTGGAACCGCGCGACCGCTACGCTCGCAGGTTCGAATCCGATCTCGGGCATGGATGTGTGTGATGTCCTTAGGTTGGTTAGGTTTAAGTAGTTCTACGTTTTAGGGGACTGATGACCTCAGCAGTTAAGTCCCCTAGTGCTCAGAGCCATTTGAACCAATTTTGAACCAACCTCTGTAAATGTCTGTAACTTGTAACTTGCATGTATTATTGTTTGTATTTTATGAAATATAGTACTCAGCAACCATCGGGGCTCACAAAAAAACACCTTCAGAATTTAGGAACAGGCTCGTTAGACCAACACATGAAAAAATGTGCTATAAACAAGGGCTCTAAAATGCATACGTGACGAGGTATGAGCACTTGTTCATTTTCGATACTATGAAACAAATCACTTCTACTGCAAGGTATTTGCTTTCTATCATTTCGGAAGAGGAATAATTGACCCAAACAAAAAAAAAAAAAAAAAAAAAGAGAGAAAAGAAAAAAAGTAAACATGAGGTATGAAATGTATACTTTAAGAGCTATTCACCTTCGTTATGTGAAATACATATCTTCTGCTGAACAAGTGCTCATAGCTCTTAAAGTACGCTTTTTACACCCCACGTTTCCTAGGTATTTTTTTTTTTGTTTTGTTTTCGTCAATACTTCCTCCTCCGAAAATATAGAAAGCAAAAATCTTGCAGTAGATGAGATCTGTTTCATACTGTGGAATATATACATTTCAGACATCTTGTTTACTACACTTTTGTCTTGTTCTGGAGTAAAGAACCAGTTGCTACAGTAAGGAACTTGTCGCTACAGTTTGTGCTTTCTTTTGGGGGGGGGGGGGGGGGACACCGTATTATTAACATGGAAGGTGTGCTAACACTGTTCCAAGCGCAACTTTATCACTACAAAGAGATATTACGAAAACCTAATCGTTATGTTGTGCAGGATTACTCATAGAAAGTAGAATAGCGGCACTCGTCGCCGACTGTACTTCCGGACATGCAATTGTTGCAAAAAACGACTGGCAGTGGCTTTCCTACAGCTTCCACAAATTTTTTTGAGAATTCTGAATATTATGTGCTACTTTTCATTGTCCTTACTACACGTGGAAGAAGCTGGCATAACGTGGCAGAGGCAGCTCTGAACCTCCATTTCTGCATACAGTTGATAACATAATGGAAGGCACATTCTGTGCAACAGCAGTAAACTAGTCGGTTGGACAAGCCTACCTCTTGATTACTAGAGAGGGGTCTATTCTGCCGCAGCGACGTGATTAAGTTGCGCCCGGCGACCAGTGTGAGGCGGCCGGTGACAAAGCAACGCCGACAGCGCGGCAGCGGTGGGCCTGAGCGGCGGGCCCAGGAATGCGGACGGCGCTTTGCCGCGGGGCAATTGTGGTCAGCGCGCGCCATGACGGATGCCGGCTGCGAGATCGCGCCGTGTGTCCGGATCGCTTCGGTTTGCACGCGGCGCGGCGCTGCGGTCGCGGGACACGCTGACAAATGGCGTCGGTCAAAACGGGGCGGACGGAGCGCCGCCGCCAGGGGGCAGTTACGGGGACCGCGCAGCCGCCCGGTCCCCAGGGCGGCCTGGCGGCCATCAATTGCCGGCCACCGGCCTCTGGTGGTTACGAACCAAACGCGCTCCAATCACACTTTCACTTGGTGTGCGGGCGCCTCCACAGTCTAGTCGCCAAGAAGTACACGTTTCCGGCTCTGAGCAGCTTGGCTCGATTCCTGTCGCCAATGCGGATTTTATCGGTTGGTGGCGGAAGATTTTCGCATGGTATCTTTTGAATCCCGCCTGGTAGGCGGCGCGTGGGTCTGCTCCTGTAAACTAGAAGGGTAGGCCGAATGTAGGCAGCTAGGAGGAGCAAGTGAGGCAGAACACTTGATCTACATCTATCTACATCTACATCCATACTCCGTAAGCCACCTGACGATGTGTGGCGGAGGGTACCTTCAGTACCTCCATCGGTTCACCCTTCTATTCCAGTCTCGCATTGTTCGTGGAAAGAAGGATTGTTGGTATGCCTCTGTGTGGGCTCTAATCTCTCTCATTTTATTCTCATGGTCTCTTCGCGAGATATACGTAGGAGGGAGCAATATACTGCTTGACTCTTCGGTAAAGGTATGTTCTCGAAACTTCAACAAAAGCCCGTACCGAGTTGCTCAGCGTCTCTCCTGCAGAGTCTTCCACTGGAGTTTATCTATCATCTAAGTAACGCTTTCGCGATTACTAAATGATCCTGTAACGAAGCGCGCTGCTCTCCGTTGGATCCTCCCTATCTCTTCTATCAACCCTATCTGGTACGGATCCCACACTGCTGAGCAGTATTCAAGCAGTTTGCGAACAAGCGTACTGTAAACTACTTCCTTTGTTTTCGGATTGCATTTCCTTAGCATTCTTCCAATGAATCTGTCTGGGATCTGCTTTACCGACGATCAACTTTATATGGTCATTCCATTTTAAATCACTCCTAATGCGTACTCCCAGACAATTTATGGAATTAACTGCTTCCAGTTGCTGACCTGCTGTGTTGTAGCTAAATGATAAGGGATATTTCTTTCTATGTATTTGCAGCACATTACACTTGTCTACATTGAGATTCAATTGCCATTCCCTGCACCATGCGTCAATTCGTTGCAGATCCTCCTGTATTTCAGTACAATTTTTCATTGTTACAACCTCTCGATATACCACAGCATCATCCGCAAAAAGCCTCAGTGAACTTCCGATGTCATCCACAAGGTCATTTATGTATACTGTGAATAGCAACGGTACATACGACACTCCCCTGCGGCACACCTGAAATCACTCTTACTTCGGAAGACTTCTCTCCACTGAGAATGACATGCTGCGTTCTGTTATCTAGAAACTCTTCAATCCAATCACACAATTGGTCTGATAGTCCATATGCTGTTGTTGTTTTTGTTGTTGTGGTCTTCAGTCCTGAGACTGGTTTGATGCAGCTCTCCATGCTACTCTATCCTGTGCAAGCTTCTTCATCTCCCAGTAGCTATTGCATCCCACATCCTTCTGAATCTGCTTAGTGTATACATCTCTTGGCCTCCCTCTACGATTGGGACCCTCCACGCTGCCCTCCAATACTAAAGTCGTGATTCCTCGATGTCTCAGAACATGTCCTACCAACTGATCCCTTCTTCTAGTCAAGTTGTGCCACAAGCGCCTGTTCTCAATTCTATTCAATACCTCCTCATTAGTTATGTGATCTACCCATCTAATCTTCAGCATTCTTCTGTAGCACCACATTTCGAAAGCTTCTATTCTCTTCTTATCTAAACTATTTATCGTCCACGTTTCACTTCCATACATGGCTACACTCCATACAAATGCTTTCAGAAACGACTTCCTGACATTTAAATCTATACTCGATGTTAACAAATTTTTCTTCTTCAGAAACGTTTTCCTTGCCATTACCCGTCTACATTTTATATCCTCTCTACTTCGACCATCATCAATTATTTTTCTCCCCAAATAGCAAAATTCCTTTACTACTTTAAGTGTCTCATTTCCTAATCTAACTCCCTCAAAATCACCTAATTTAATTAGAACTACATTCCATGATCCTCGTTTTGCTTTTTTTGATGTTCATTTTATATCCTCCTTTCAAGACAGTGTCCATTCCGTTCAACTGCTCTTACAGGTCCTTTGCTGTCTCTGACAGAAACACAATGTCATCGGCAAACCTCAAAGTTGTTGAAACTTTCTGGCAGATTAAAACTGTGTGCCAGAGCGAGACTCGAACTCGGGTCCTTTGCCTTTCGCGGGCACGTGAGTCGTGTTTGGGTAGCTCAGTTGGTAGAGCACTTGCCCGTGAAAGGCAAAGGTCCTGAGTTCGAGTCTCGGCCCGCACACAGTTTTAATCTGCCAGAAAGTTTCATATCAGCGCACACTCCACTGTAGAGTAAAAATTTCACTCTAGAAACATCCCCCAGGCTGTGGCTAAGCCATGTCTCCGCAATATCCTTTCTTCCAGGAGTGCTAGTTCTGCAAGATTCGCAGGAGAGATTCTGTGAAATTTGGAAGGTAGGAGACGAGGTACTGGCGGAATTAAAGCTGTGAGGACGGGTGTGAGTCGTCCTTGGGTAGCTCAGCTTGTAGAGCACTTGCCCGCGAAAGGCAAAGGTCCCGAATTCGAGTCTCGGTCCGGCACACAGTTTTAATCTGCCAGAAAGTTCCATATCAGCGCACACTCCGCTGTAGAGTGAAAATTTCATTCTACTCTCAAACTTTTTATTTCTTCTCCACGGTTTTTAATTCCTACTCTGAATTTTTCCTTTGGTCCTTCACTGCTTGCTCAGTATATAGACTGAATAACATCGGGCATAGGCTACAAACCTGTCTCACTCCCTTCCCCACCACTGCTTCCCTTTCATGTCCCCCGACTCTTATAATTGCCATCTGGTTTCTGTACAAATTGTAAACAGCCTATCGCTCCCTGTATTTGACCCCCGCCACCTTTAGAATTTCAAAGAGAGTGTTCCAGTCAACACCGTCAAAAGCTTTATCTAAGTCTACAAATGCCAGAAACGTAGGTTTGCCTTTCCTTAGTCTAAGATAAGTCGTAGCCTCAATATTGCCTCAAGTGTTCCACAAATTACGGAATCCAAACTGATGTTCCTTGAGGACGGCTTCTACAAATTTTTCCATTAATCTGTAAAGAATTCGTGTTAGTATTTTTCAACCATGACTTATTAAACTGATAGTTCAGTAACATTAACACCCGTCAACAGCTGCTTTCATTCGGATTGGAATTACTATATTCTTCTTGATGTGCCAGGGTATTTCGCCTGTCTCATACATCTTGCTCACCAGATAGTAGAGTTTTGTCATGGCTTGCTCTCCCAAGGCTATCAGTAGTTCTAATAGTTCTAATGGAAAGTTGTCTACTCCCGGGGTCTTGCTTTGACTAGAGATCTTTCAGTTCTTTGTCAAATTCTTCATTCAGTATCATATATCCCATATCGTCTTCATCTACCTCCTCTTCCATTTCAGTAAATGCCCCCAAGTACATCACCAACGTATGGACCCTCTATATACTCCTTCCATCTTTCTGCTTTCCCTTTTTTGCTTAGTACTGGTTTTCCATCTGAGCTCTTGATATTCATACAAGTGGTTCTCTTTGCTCCAAAGGTCTCTTTAATTTTCTTGTAGGCAGTATCTATCTTACCGCTAGTGATATATGCCTCTAAATCCTTAGATTTATTCTCTAGCCCTCCCTGCTTAGTCATTTTGCACTTCCCGTAGATCTCATTTTTGAGACGTTTGTATTCCTTTAAGTCTGGTTTCTTTACTGCATATTTATATTTTCTCCTTTCATCCATTAAATTCAATACTCTTGTGTTACCCAAGGATTTATACTAGCCCTCGTCTTTTTACCTACTTGATACTTTGCTGACTTCACGGTTTCATCTCTCAAAGCTACCCATTCTTCTTCTACTGTATTTCTTTCCTCCGTTCTTGTCAATCGTTCCCTAATGCCCTCTCTGAAACTCTATACAGCCTCTGGTTCTTTCCGTTTATCCAGGTCCCATCTCCTTAAACTCCTAGCTTTTTGCAGTTTCTTAAGTTTTAGTCTATAGTTCATAACAAATAAATTGTGATCATCTCTCCCTGGAAATTTCTTGCAATTTAAAACCTGATTCCAATATCTCTGTCTTCCCATTATATAATCTATCTGAAAACTTCCAGTGTCCCCAGGCCTCTCCCACATATACAACCTTCTACCACGATTCTTCAACTAAGTGTTAGCTATGATTAAATTATGTTCTGTGCAAAATTCTACCAGGCGGCTTCCTCTTTCCTTTCTTACTCCCATTCTGTATTTACCTACTACTTTTCCTTCTCTTCCTTTTCCGACTATCGAATTTCAGTCCCCCACGACTATTAAATTTTCGTCTCCCTTCACTATCTGAATAATTTCTTTTATCTCATCATACATTTCATGAATCTCTTCGTCATCTGCGGAGTTAGTTGGCATATAATGTTGCATTACTATGGTAGGCGTGGGCTTCGTGTCTATCTTGGCTTCAATAATGCGTTCAGCATGCAGTTCGTAGTAGCTTACCGCGTTCTTGTTTTTTTTATTCATTATTAAACCTACTCCTGCATTACCCCTATTTGATTTTCTATTTATAACCCTGTATTCACTTGAACAGAAGTCTTGTTCCTCCGCTACCGAACTTCACTAATTCGCACTATATGTAACTTTAACCTATCCATTTCCCTTTTTAAATTTTCTAACCTACCTGCCAGATTAAGGGATCTGACATATCACGGTCCGATCCGCAGAACACCAGTTTTGTTTTTCCTGACAACGACTTCCTCCTGAGTATTCCCCGCCCGGAGATCCGAATGGGGGACTATTTTACCTCCGGAATGTTTTACCCAAGAGGATGCCATCATCATTTTACCATACAGTGAAGCTGCATGCCCTCGGGAAAATTGCGGCTGTAGTTTCCTCTTGCTTTCAGCCGTTCGCAGTACCAGCACAGAAAGGCCGGTTTAGTTAATGTTACAAGGCCAGATCAGTCAACCACCTATACTGTTGCCCTTGCAACTACTGAAAATGCTGCTGCCCCTCTTCAGGAACCACACGTTTGTCTGGCCCCTCAACAGATACCCCTCCCTTGCTGTTACGCCTACGGTACGCATATCTGTATCGCTGAGACACGCAAACTTCCCCACCAACAGCAAGGTCTATAGTTCATGGGGGGGGGGGGGGGGATGTTCGGGATGTTCTATTATGGTTTAGCAAATGGGCGTAGTCTGTGAGACCGTGCCCTCCACGCTGAAAACTATCCACAACACATATCGCCCTCTGATAAGCTGTTCGGCAGATTTTTTTCATTTTCTGAGGGACACAGGTACGCTCACATCTCCGGAGACTGACAATGGAAGTACTACGTTATGTGGGAGAAACCCCTGGGGCCAGCGAGTGACGACTAGCAGCAGCTGAAGTTCTTGGTACTTGTACGCCTTGTTTGACCCTTGCGTAAGTAGATAAGACCGAATTTGACAGGCAACTTTGCTCTTTGAGGCGGGCCTTAACAAATTCTTTAAAAGTTTCATCGTTTATCCGAAGAAAGTTAATGTAATCAACGGGCTCTTTAGCAGGTTTTCAGGTAGAAATCTCTCTCTCATTTTAAATGAGACCAACGTCTTGTTTTCTTCTACTTCTTCTTTCAACACAGTACGAAAGTCAATTCCAGGACTGCTTTGTCTGCATTTGTGGCAATTGTCACTACTGTCAAAACACTCACGATCACGAACAGCGACTGTTTCGAAGTGATGTTAAACTGCCAAGCTTTGTTTGTTCGTGAACGGGCTTGTTTGACAAATCCGCGGCTAGACATGGGCGCATTTGACAAATAAGTTTGCACGTTTACGGGGGCCTTAAGGCAGCAGTAAAGAAACCGGCTATGCGAACCTTAGGTGACAGTTGTATGTTGTCTCCCTACCAAAGGAGACGTATGGCGATGGCGAAAGCAATCTGACAGTATGCATTCTAGTCACAGACTCCGCTCATGGTCACATCCATCGTGATACTGTACGCAAGACCGTGATTCGTCTGAATAAACAACGTGGTGTATTTCGAGGGTTCAGTGTTGTCTTTGGAGTCATCACTGTCGATGCACAAATCTCAGCTATCGCATAGAGGGATGTCGCAAGAACAGTCGTATTGTTGACAATGTATGCTGCTCCAGACGGTGGCACACTGCCCGTGTACATAACAATCAAGGTGCAAAACAAGCCCATTTTCAGAGCCATGGTGCTCGACAGCCGAGCAAACAAAATGCTTGTCAACTCACATGCTAGTTGCGTCAGGCCGCTTAGATCCTGTATAGGGTTGTGTGTGTGGTCGTCCTACGCCCACTTGTAAGATGTCAGGCAAATCCAACACCTTCCATGAAAACCCTGACATGATAAGCAAATCCATTAAATTAACCAAAGTAATACGAGTAACGAGTGAGCAAATGGAATACCACAGACTAACACAAGAATGCCTA
Source organism: Schistocerca piceifrons (assembly GCF_021461385.2). Lineage (NCBI taxonomy): Eukaryota > Metazoa > Arthropoda > Insecta > Orthoptera > Acrididae > Schistocerca > Schistocerca piceifrons. The sequence continues at coordinate 1,160,324,316 of NC_060138.1, read as the reverse complement.
AATGCATGCCATACCTTCCCACTGTGAGACAGACGCAGTTCCGAGGGGAGAAACGAGAACAGAAGCCGAGAGCAGAACCGTGTTAAGCGAGAAGGCCCTACGATAAGGGACGGACACCCACGTCGCCAGCTAACCGCTAGGACCACACCCCAACCGCAAGTTTTAGCGTGAGGCTTTTTCGCGTCTCTGTTACGTCAGGACCACCCCCCAGCCCATGTTAAAAGCTAGAGCCCTCCAGAAGAACAGTATAGATCTTACGATGACACAAAAAGGGCCACTCCATCCGCAAGTTTTAGCGTAAGACTTTTTCGCGTCTCTGTTACGTCAGGACCACCCCCCAGCCTATGCTAAAAGATCTTACCATAACGCTAAAAGGACCACACCAGCTGCAAGTTTTAGCGTGAGACTTTTCCGCGTCTCTGTTACGTTGCAAACTTTAAAAACATTGCCCCACCACGATAAGTATTACGTTTCTCATTGGATGGACAGAATTTTTGTAGGTGGAGCTTAAGGTTAACATTGAGACCCTGATTGGTCAGATGAAAACACAGCCAGATAGTTTTTTTTAAACCAACGTCGGTAAATTGTATTAAGGAGAAGTTAGGAGAGAGTTGCTTTCGAGACGGCGAGGTGAGCAGAGCTGTGCTGCCCGCCGCCCCCTGACGAACACCGACAAGGTAATGAACGCACGCGATGCTGCATAACAGCGCATAAAGCTTCACTCAGAACTGCAGAAGTCTCATCTGTTACACCCCCTTTTGCGTAATACTAGTGTCGATCGTCAATTAAAGCTCATAGTGTTCACATTTGCTGCTTGAAGTAAAAATATGAAACGCGATGATTTTTCTGTTATATAGTTATTGAGAAGCCACATCAGCCACTGTAATTTACGACAAGTTAGATAAGTAATTAAAGGTATTTGAGGGTCACTGTAGACCATTTTGATAGTTTGCTCTTTTGTGAAACTTAATTTAAACCTAGATTATAGATGTGATATGGCATAGGTCATCCTTCGATCCATTGCAGAACTTGGAAACCCATTCAGGGAATATTCGTTCACATTTTTGTTGAACGCAGTTGGGTTTTACCATCCTGTATTAAAACATTTCCTTTTATCAATAGTGCAATTTATAAACGATGTTTTGTGAGTAGAATAAAATTTCCAATGGTAAACTTAACTGCTTTTTCGACGTTATTTTACCAGCTAACTAAAAATAGGAAAGCCTTGAACCCCTTCCACTAAATTTAGTTAGTATTAAGATTCTTCTACAGGGAGTGCAGTGGAGCTTACGCTGAAATCATTAAGTATATGTTTATATCATCGTTAGTCTCACTGAACTCTTCTGAATTCTACATGTCATGTGTGTTCTGGCGTCTCCTTACCAGCAACAGGTCCCAGATTCAAACTAGTCAATTCCCTAAAAAACACGCTCAGAGCGTCGTTGCGCGAAAGTGGTAGGGAGACACGATACAGAACAAACAGACACCACGCAGAATGTTAGACACTGGTTTCGTATTCGCATGACACTCGACCAGTGTAAGAGATCACTAAGAAATGAACCGAGGTCTCGACGGATCGCAAGCTTTCTCAAGCCAAACTCCGACACTTGGTGGTAAAAGTTTCTCCTTTTTGAACGAGGTATAACAGCATAACACAATACACCGGCCAACAATCAGTCTTCAAATGCAATTCCCGCGTAAAATTTACTTACATAGCTTGTGTACACAGCGTTACTCCTACCTATTTAATGTGGTTGTTGTTGCCGGCCGCGGTGGTCTCGCGGTTCTAGGTGCGCGGTCCGGAACCGCGCGACTGCTACGGTCGCAGGTTCGAATCCTGCCTCGGGCATGGATGTGTGTGATGTCCTTAGGTTAGTTAGGTTTAAGTAGTTCCACGTTCTAGGGGACTGATGACCACAGCTGTTAAGTCCCATAGTGCTCAGAGCCATTTGTGGTTGTTGTCAAATTTTTATCATTAACATATGCAAGCTCAAAGGGCATTACTTGGCGATTGAGAGTGTGGGGCGGCGGTTAAGTTGTAACAATTAATTTGCTGCATAAATGCTTGCATGTTGAATCAGTTTCTGGCTTTTAGAATGTTGTTAATGCTGTCTTTCGCCGTTCTCAACACTGGCTCTCTATTTACTTTTTGGCATCCAGAAAGTGATTTAATAAAACATGGAACCAGTAATTAGAAATCCTAGTGCCCACTTTATCTGAGAATGTTATTATAGCTGCAGCTTATAGCTCTGAGGAATTAGGAGATTGTCCGGGATTTCTAATCAAAAACGGTTTTCCAAAATAGTTGAGTATATTCTGAAATTCACTGATAAAAACACAAGTATCCCTACAACCTATCTAACAGAGCAGTTCAGAGTCTAATGCGCTGATGCAACTATAAATGACCGAATTAAATGTTAAAAGGAATGCTCGCCATAATTTGATGAAAATACTTCATCAAACGCCACGCTAAATATTTGGTAGAATGTCTGTCCCGCGACGGCACGTGAAAACGCGACAATACGCAAACTGAAGCTAGATAATGAAAATCATTCCAGAATTAACACTTCACATGAAATGTTTTCATGGTTCCGCGTATCTCTAGTAACTTAATACGGGACCCGAGGCGGTTTGTAGCAGTGACACTGATGCGACGCGGCTCCCGACACAGATGGCGTGTCATTCAGCGTCTGGAGAGAACTGGGGCCTTGCCTTCCTCGCGCAGCGTCCTTATATATAAACCCGCGGTGCGGACGGCGAAGGGAACGCCTGATCTTTTCGGCTCTCTCGACTAGCCGCTGGGCTAGTAACGCACCACTTCAAGTTACATAATAATTTATAGCTTCTTTTGCTGACGGCCGAAGAAGCTCTTAATTTAAACGTGCATTCAGCACGCAGGTAAGTATTGATAATAAAATTTTGACGTGGCTAAATTAAATATTCTGGGCGAGAGAATTAATTAAATTACACTGTACGCAGTAGATGAGCTCTGAACTGGCCCTTTTGAGATCCGCTATCGCTATAATTTTATAGGTACTAAAAGGAAACTTTACACATCTTCATAGTCATAGCGGACTTCCAACCTATTTAAATCTAAACATCCTAGCCTTATTTATTAGCCTACTTAATCTATCTTGCTTCCTTCAGTTTTGAGACGAAAACCACAAAATCATGAATTTCCACTAAAATCTTAATTTGTGAAATCCAAAGTACTGTTTTTATTACATCATTCTGAAAGATGAATCTAAATATAAATTTTGAAGTCTCTAGCTCTTTTCTGTTGCGCCAATGATTTTTTCAGAAAAACGTCCAAATTTCGAAAATGGCTGAAGTTATCGAACTGATATTTAACACACATTAATTTAGTATTATTCCTGACATGCTAGAAAAGTTTTAGGTCATTTGTTTGACTTTTAAGGTATTGCGCAACATTTATGATGTCAGAGCTAGTTACAGCAGACTGGCTGGCACACAATGGAAACTGATGTGAATTTACTACAGCGTGAGTAGGCTGCTTCCCTACAAGAGGATGTTGCATTCCGCCTTCATGATGTTGCAATTTTAATGGGCAGCTGTGTGCATGAATATAACTAAGCCTACCTTACTTCAATTTGAACGTCTAAAAATGTAGTAACGCCATTTAAAAAAAATAGGAGTGTTCTACCATTCCTAAAGGCCATTTGTGAATGTCTATGTAGCATAGCGATGCCTGCAGCGTTTTGAGTGAGGCTTGGACGCATACGATGCCATCTTGCATACTGCGTGCTGTCAGGCAGATTACAGGATGTGCTCCAGCTTGCTAAGGAGACGGGGGTCTCTTTGACTCACGCACCCTATAGCATCACTGACTGACGTTTCCGAACCTGGATATCTATCCACAATTATTTCGTCAACACACCACTCAGCGACAACTGAAAGCTTGTTACTGTTGCTACGTTTCACCGCCGTGAGAGCTGGAAGTGTAATAATGGAACTATATATTTACAAATTACATAAAATAGGGACAGGTGACAACGTTGTACTGTCGTTCAAATTAGTCGTTGGCATTGTGTATAACACTTTACGAGCGATGTTGCAGGCTCAAGAGACACTATAGCTCCAGTTGTATTGATATATCAAGTGGAGTCACCAATATTTTGACACTCAAAGGATAAATTTGATGACTGAAATTTTTGAGAAAAGACATCACAGCAACAGAAAACGTCTTGATGTTAATGATTGATACCCCAACTCGCTCACATTATCCGTGACACTCCTTCATTGCCTCGTGATCAAACAAAATATTGTAATACGCCCGAATGCAGCTACTTTCGCCAAGTCGCCGCGAGCGGCTGTGGAGCAGGAAGTGGCCGGACTCCCTGAGGCAAGCCTCCAATAAGAGGGACACTGCAGTTATTCTGCAAGCACACAGCAGGAACCCGGCCCGAAATCTTCACCTTGCTCGAGGAGGGACACGTTGGGGAGGGCCCGTCTAATACCGAGAAGCTTGCCGAGAGCTGATGGACACTTTCAGCCATTAGGACTGAACGTCAAGAATGTTCAAGCGAAAGCATCTGAGTTCTTCTGGGCTGGTGGCAGTCATTTTACCTACCTTCAAAAGCAGGGATGTGTCCACAATTCCAGCACCCCACTGGCACAGGGCGAAGCGTGCAAAAAAGCGCGGGGAATTGGCGTAGGGAGGCTTGTGAAAGAAGCCAGCATTTTTGAGAAGATGTTTTTCTCAACAGTGAGGACATCCCTTTTAAATGACTTTGAGGCGGACCCCAAACATGAGTCTGTCTAGAGCTCACGCAGAGAGAGCAGTTATAAAGAAGTGTTGTGTAGCTGCTCTCCCAGCAGCCTCGGAATGCGGGAAAATATCGTAAGTCTGTGAAATCGTGAGAAAGATGCCAATTCACGAGGCACACGCCAGCCCATACCAGATAGAAAATTCGCACCCTGCGCGGAGAGGCGTGCCAATGAAACGGCGATCTGTCATTGGGCTACATTGAAAATTTCGTTCGCCAATGACAACGCTGAAAGGAATAATATTTCGAAGAGGAGATTAGCTGAAAGATGGAGAGAAGCGAGAAAGGAAGTCGTGGAGGCACCGCGGAAGCGAGAGGACAAGGGTGCTCCTCCACTCATCGTCAGCATCCGTGATAGCACAGTTTCGGCCTTGCAACCGACGACCAGAAAACAACGCAGAGACCGTACCTGGGCTTCGCTGCAACGCGGCTATTGCTGATGAGGGCAGCACACCCGTGCAGCACAGCTCCGACGCAACGCGCCGCACCGACGCAGCGCCTGCCGCCGACAGCAGTATACGACGAACGATAACGAAAAACGCTGAGACTATTCGTTCCCTCCTCCTTCCCATTAACAACTGAGTTGTGTCCACGCCCAGTCAAACTGGCACTGAGATTTGTAATTTTGTTTCGTTTTGTGTAAACAGCAAGAAATAAATGCATTTCTTTCATGTTTTGATCATATAATCAATCTTTTACATTCTTACATGAACACCCTAATGTCGTACCATTTGTGTTTGATTATATTTAATCATTGATATCAATTAATTATTGTTTACTAACATGGAGCGACCTCATTAGTAATTTTCATGGTATCTGATGTCACATAATAATTTATCGAATTCACTACAATATCCTACCTTTCTCTGAATTTTGTCGATGCCCTCTGTCAGTCGTAACCAGTAAGGATACCCATTTGCTATACTCAGCCTCTTTAGTTGATTTGCTGTATCATGTGGGTGTTCTTCCCATGAAAAGCAGTTTTTGAGTCGTCTTCCCAACAGAATTTTCAATTGAAATGGTTTGCAATTGTTTTTCAAAGGATTTAGTTGATTCGACATCTTTGTGATTTATCATACAACCAGAATTTAAGAGAATCATTTTAAAATACTCCTATGGAGGGCTTCACACTTTTATTGTTTAGCGTCAGTCCCACCATTTGCATTATGCAGATATTTTCTCTAAATTATTTTGTAGCTCGTTTTGATCATATGATGAGTATAACATACGGGAAACGACAGTATCGTTTGTAAAAAATGTAAATGGGCTGCTTAGAATGACTCATGAATGTTTCACACATAAAGAGCAGCAAGAGTCTGTAAGACGCTGAGAACCACAGGTATAATTACATCTTCGCTAGATGACTTTTCCTCAGTACTACGAACTGTGACCTTTCTGACGGGAAATGAAGTGTTGCGGCCACATGTAGTAAGTGTTGCTTCACACAGAGTCACGCTGGCGACCGAGGCGTTGCGAAGTAGGCAGGCACAGATAGCCTTGCTGGCAGCAGCAGTCTACCAGCAGGCTGACGCAAGGACACACACAGACCTAGCGCCGAGCGAAGCCTGGAGAGTGCTGAGGAAGGGGGAGTGAGGCCACCGCGCTAAGTTACGCTGCAATATACTGCGGGAGTAATAACACCAAGGGTGAAAAACGTCCTACTGCCGGTCTTAAATAGTGGAGCGCAGGCAGCAACAGACAGAAGCCATTAGGAAGCAATTCGGATCTGAGGACGGACGTGGTCTGTGTCCGAATGTCCAGTCTTCATAGGTGACGATTCCGGACGTCTGTTCCAGCTCGCAGGACTCATCCGTTCGCAGCTAGATGTCAACTTCAACTCTAGAGGTCGGCCCGAGTTCGGTCGGCACGATGGCTGACTAACTACAGCGAGAACTTCCAGCAGGGCCGGCCGCAGTGTGGTCTTGGTCACAGGCGCCGCCGGGGACTGAAGCCCGGACTTGACGGCAACCCGGCCCCACGGCGCGTGGTCCGTTCATGATGGGACCTCGCGGACATCGTGACTGACGGCTTCCCAGCCACCGGTGCAGCAGAAGTCGGCAGCTGACCTCACGGCGTCGCGGCTCTGTGGACGTGCCGTACTGGGGCGCCGAGCGGCGACGAGTTCATCTCAACCACAGGGCATCCTGGCTTCAGCGGAGCACTGGTGGCCTGAGGCTCCCTAGTGCGATCAGCGGCGCACGTTGCTCGCATTGCCGGAGAATCTACACAGCAGCAGCCAGGCGGAGGGATCCGCAGGGCTGGGCAGCGACGACGAGGGAGAAATTGTAAAGAAAGTTCAATAAATAATTGTAAAACTCCACGCCGTCTCAGTCTTTGGCGCAGTCACTGTGTCTGCTGGTAACAAGTGGTTTCTTGAGTTGTAACAGCAGAATTCAGTCTCACAACTGAGACGATAATCCATAGACCTGCAATTTAATTGGAAGCCACTTATAAAGATGTCTGTTAAAAATCTTAAGGAAACCTAGAAATATGGAATCCTATTCAGATCCCATACCGATGACACTCGTATTTCGTGTTGGTAACGCATTATAAGTGTTACACAAGAACGGTACTTCCTCAATCATTGCCGGTTTCATGTCACTTTGTTCGAACTATTTCATGATTTTAGATGAGAGTACATGTTCAAAACTCCTACTACAAACAGATGTCAATGTTATCCATCTTTAATTTTGGTTCAAAACTCCTACTAAAAACAGATGTCAATGTTATGCATCCTTAACTCATCGAAATACTACTTCTGTATTGCTGTGACATGATTAACTTCAAGTCCTTACATCCAGATCTTTCGTCGAGCAAGCGATGACACATGATCCCTATGAACTGAGATATTCCATCAGTGTACTGTGAAAGATATCTAACTCGTACACACTCTGGAACAAAATGATTTCTTTTATTAAGTGACTTAAGTTTCTTCTGTACACCGAAGGTAGATACTTTTAAATTACTCACTAGGTAGGTGCTCTTGACTCAACTGTAGACAGAGATAACGGGAGGCTATGTTTCAGCGGAGGGATACTGGGAAAGTGCAGTTTGTCTACAAACAGATACAAAGCATTTATACCACTGATATCAGCATACCGGATATGGCCGCAAGTGTTCAATATGGTCTCAGAAATAAGCTGTATCCGTAACACTGCAAGGTCCACAGTTACACGCAGCACATCCGGTGTCATCTGAGCGATATGTCATCGTACGATGTCCTTCAGATCAGGAAGAGTCCGGATACATAGACACGATACACACGATCTTTCAAATATCCCAACAACCAGAAGTCACATGGATTGAAATCGGGGGATCTGGAAGGTCGCTCAGTTTCAAATTGCCATGAGACGATGCGGTAACTACGTTTCTCGAAGCAAATTTTTTACCTGGCAAACGAAACGTGGTGTTGCCACATCTTGCATGGAAATAGTGGTATGGACACAGTTGCTTTATTACAAAGCTGGAATCACGTGTTATACAAGTTTGATCTTATAACGTGCAGATGCCACTGTAACCTAACAGGCCCGAGAGGTGTCGTATGCTTGAAGAGAAACGGACCGAGAGTGAAGGAGCTTGTGGAAGCACACCACACAGTCACATAAGCTGAGAGCAATCCAGCGCAACATGTGGCGGAGTACAACGCATGTTTCGAGCAGCCGTTCGCTTAAATGAGAAGCATCAGTACACTGCCGTCGACGTGGCTTAAAACGAAATGTGAAACATCCGAGCAGGCGCCAGGATTCTACTGATCGACGATCCATTGTCGAAAATTCCTTGACTACTGAAGTCGTAATTGATGATGCCGCTGGGTCAACATGTAACCACGTTGGTATCGTCTGCCGCGGATCCTTCAGATCTGCCACAGATAGCTGCGTGTCCTGCTTTACAGAGGGAGCAAGCTTAAGACCTTCCAATTCTGTGATGAGGCGTGGACGTCATCTACCTTGTGGCCTACAGATGGTTTCATCGTCATTCACCCACTTTCCGTAGATGTTCACGACAGTGGCACGCGAAAATGCGACCATGTTCGTCATTTCCGAGGCCGTCGGGCACTGAACCGTAACAATCTGCCCTTTGTGAAAGTCACTTTTCTGAAAGGAGGTCTCCAATTAGGACACTGAAGTGCCTCTGTTATTCCGAATACAATGTAAAGTGCCTTTGGAGATGCATGCATGTAGAAAGGAACAGGCGCTGGGGCGACTACAGCCGTTACGAAATACATTAAATGTATTCGCAATTGCGAATATGGACAACCATCAGCTGTGTAATGGAATGGCGACAGTGAAAATTTGTGCCGGACCGGGACTCTAAGCCCGATTACCCATTTGTCGCGAGCGGTCGCCTTGCCATCTGGCTATCCGTGCAGGACTCACGACCAGACACAAACCTCTATATGTCGTCAAGCATGCGTCTACAATCTCTACTCGTACATCTAATACGTATACTCCCGTACAGATGAGATATTTTACTTGAAAGTCAATTGTCCGGTGTCGGCTGATAAATACGGCACTGCAGTCAGTGTCTGTGTATTCTGAATACGATTGGCCGTGTGTCGTGCACCGGTAGCCAAATGGTGTTCCGCTTCGATCGCAGAGTGGGAAGGTTCTTGTTTATTTCACTTGCCACAGCGTCGCTTGTGTGAAGTTTCCCTCGTTAGTGTTGCTCTGTCTGCCGAGTGAGTCGTACCGCCTCCGCTCCGCCTTACTGTCTGTTTGTGTTCGTGTAGTTGCAGCGGCGTCGGCCGCTCCAATATGACCACCATGGTTTCCACGTGTATTCCACGAAAAGGTACTGTGAGCTTCACTTTTGATAAAACACCGCAACATGTGCAGCCCGGATCTCTAGAAATCCGTGATTGGCATCTCGATACAATTCACGTGAACTCTGATCAGGTGCACACCGCTTATTTTGATGCAGACGAGTACGTGTTTTACATCGTCAAGATGTTGGTTAATTTAATTTTTCTGATGATCGGTGTTTCTTTTTGTTATTCATGTTCCCATCTTTGTGCTTCGGCTTGTCCTCTCCTATTCGTTTTGTTTTGTGTTTTGACTCAGCATCGCTCCAGTTCTTTTGTAAAATGTGTATAGATGAAGAGAGATATACATGAGTGTAAACAGTCTTTGCAACAAATTGAGATTTCTCTTACTTTGGTTTCGTTTTCCTTCTGCCATTAGATTCTATTACAAGCTACAAAAATATATAAAAATCTAATTAATTAAAAAATTAAAAAATTATTAAAAATCCACATAAAATTAATTGTTGATACATATCATGTGAGCTTGGTTGTGGTTTGTCGGCTACGTTCTCATTTTTTTCTCTTTTCTCTTTTTACTTATTATTCTGTTATCATAATTAATTGTTCTCTCATTTGCAGCTTACATTACATGATGATTTGATTATGGTCTACTGAAGTGTCATGTTAGTACCAAGTCATTGTTATAATTAAAAAAAAGAAAAATAGTAAGCCGACTGCTCGCGATGTGGGTGAAATTCGGGTTCGAGTTCCGACCAAGCAAAAATTTTCGTTATCGTTATTCCGTTCTACAGGTGATAGTTGTCCATATTTACAATTGCGTATACATTTAATGTGTTTCTCCACTGTAGACCCTCTTCAAGCAAGAATGATTCCACATTCGCTTATATACGAGGGTGAGTCAAATGAAAACCTTAAATTTGTAATAACAAATCGAAATTTCGCGCCGTTATCATGTAAGTTGGTAAGCGTGCTACAAACAGCGTGCAGAATGACCTGTAGGTGGCAGCGTAGTGCAGCTGCACACATACCGTCACAGTATGAATATTAAGATGGCCGCCCCACTTGCGACTTGCACCAGGGAAGAACAGCGTTCTGTTATTCGGTTTTTGCGAAGTGAAGGTGTGAAGCATACTGAAATTCATCGACGAATGAATGTTCAGTACGGTGATGCTTGTTTGTCGCTGCATCAAGTCTACGAATGGAGTAGGAAGTTCGCAAATGGTGTGACTTCAGTGGAAGATGCTCCTCGTCCACGTCAGGCACAAGGAGTTGTGACTCCACAGAACATTGCAGGAGTTGAAGCGATAGTGAAGGAAAACCGCTGAGTGACACTGAATGACATTGCAGCACGTTTACAGATTAGTCTTGGGTCAGCACGCCACACTGTGCATGATGTGCTTCAGTTTCATAGAGTGTTTGCAAGATGGGTGCCACGGCAGCTGACTCCTGAAAAAAGAGGATGACTTGTTGATGCTTGTGAAGAACTGAGAACGTGATGGCATCCTTGCAAGAATCGTTGCTGGGGACGAAACCTGTGTTCACTTCCACCAACCGCTTCCTCATCCACCATTGTCACCAGATCTTGCCCCAAGTGATTTCCATATGTTTGGACCACTACCAATGGGAGGAAAGAAGTTCCGTTCTGATGAAGAGGTACGCCATGCGGTGCATGAGTAGTTGTGCGGACTACCAAAACAATTTTTTCTAAAGGAATTTATGCATTTTGTAAGCGCTGGAGGACTTGCATTGAGCGTGGGGGAGATTATATTGAAAAGTGATACAGCTTTGTACCACTTCTGCACAATAAATAATATTTTTAAAAAAAATTAAGGTTTTCATTTGACTCACCCTCGTACTTTCGTTACCTTATCATGTGCCCGCAACGCCAGCAGCCAGTATTCAATGTCGCGGTGGGATGCAGTCATAATATTTCGGACCATCAGTGAACAGACATTATCTGCGCCAAAGCTCTTACACGAGTGTATAGGGCTTAGGTGCAATTATTCCTATTGGTGACAGAGAATGATGTACTTAACAACATTACAACAGAATTTACTTCATTTGCAGACTGATAATTATAGTCATTAGGAGTAGTACTATTTTTAGGTTGCTTAGAACATCCAAGCACACGCCATTTATGCTTATTTCCTCCTATGCATCAGGTCAGCTGCATGGTTGAGTGGATGAAAAACGGCTAGTGTACACTGACAGGCGTAGTTACGACTGCCCACAAAACCTCATGTAAACTCTGTGACGTGTTTGTGGGAAGAATGGTCCGCACAGAGAAAAAACAACCAACCTAATTATGTGGGTACAACTTAAGATACCACATACAAATACAGCAGCAGTTATATCCGGCACACCGTGTATAGAGATGGATTTTTTGACCAAAAATTATGCCACACAGACTTCTGATATGGCTATCAGAATATTTAATTCACTAAACAGGTGATTTATTTACTTGGCTCATATCTTGGCTGTCTTTTCCAGACCGGCTAAGTGGAGAGTAACTGGAGGAAGTTTTTATTCTCTGTGATACATTTACGTATGTTAGCTTTGTAATCAAACAACGAGCTGATGATAATAACAAAATTACCAATGAAATACCTTTTTCTGTGAAGCTAGCTTTGAGTGTGTCTAGCTATTTAACCCTCCTACTACCGAGATTGTTTAGTCACAGAGATTACTGCTGTAGTCATATACAACCTGAGTAATTTACAACGGATATATTGGCAGTATTTTAATGAACTAATGTTAAAACAAACATTCCAGGTGCTCAGGGCAGCAGTAATGATTCTGTTTTCATAAATATTCAAGAAATAAAAGGTAATTAAGAGTGACGTCATACTGAACCCAGTGGTACCTAGTACCGGAAACTATGAATAAATTTTAATGTTTTATAAATATTAAAGTGAACAAAATACCATTAGATACAACTGACTTAGAGAGATAAAGTCGTATATTTTCAAAAACAAATATATTCCAACGTGCTAATGCGGTGATACTGTCCCCAGTGGCACTACGGAGGGCATAACAACTGATACAAGAGACCTTGACAATGGATACAAATTAAGTGGGAAACAATATTTTGTTTATTGCAGTGCGATTCATATAACAGCTGTTCTAAATTGTATCCATCAGCGCATTTCCATTAATGTTACATTCAAGAAACGAACCAACAGTTCACGTTGGGACCATACTGACACCGGTAATAGTCAGTGCGAAGACCATAAATAAATTATAATGTGTTTTAAATATAAAAAGGAATGAAACATTATTGGATACAACTGACTCTGGGGAAAGTCATATATTACGAAAATGGTAGATCTGAAAACAAAAATGCAATCTCACGCAAAGCTAAAGTTGCTAAGCTGCTTCATATAACTACATCTATAATAACTATGAGATTTCACTTTCTAATCTTAACTAACACACATAACCCAAATATAGTACATTCTGCAGCACACAATGCTTTCCCTGTGTGTTCTGTTGGCTGCTGTACATCCTCAATTGCAAAATCTGTATTTAGTATGTGTCCTTATAGCCTGCGTGATTCTCCATTTATCACAAACCACAGAGGTATTTTACTAATACAGTTCATTTATTTATTTTCTGACAGACTGGACTATGATACTCGCATAATTGGCGCAGACGCATTTTGTGAGGTAACCGTTGCTACATCTAGACAGCTACGGGATGGAATACCACTTCTGGGAAGTGTTACATATGCGCTCGAGAATTAATTTTATGGTTGCTTGTTTTTCCGTTAACGTGGAGTCCTCACATGGGGTCGGACGTGAATTCCCGGTCGTAGAAAAGCAAGTAGTGTATCGAATTCAACGGTAGCGTGTCGGAAAAATAATGATCACTAATTCGCACATGGGGACTGTCGTCGCAGATTGAAACATTACTGAGAGTTGCGGTCTTATTGGAATCTCGTGACATACCTTTATTACTATGACTCAAAAATACCTTTAGACGAAGTCTATAATAAATTGATAGTGCCATGTCAATGAACTTCAATCAATCGATCAATGAATAACGCTAGATATTAAAAAGCCCATGGAGAAGGAAAATTGTCGACAGATGGAGCAACGTGAGCAGGTGGCTTACAATTTCTACACATTATCGGTGCTAGGGGTAGTATTAGTGTGGCACATCAGTAATGTGTAAGACTTTCTACTACCGCACTCAATCGCGATAGTGCTTATTTTTTTCTCTTGACAAAAGAAAACGGAACATTAACCTCCTTTGTAGACCGAGTTCTTTTGTTATTTTCAATAAAAGTCCGAAAATAATATATTTAGCTCGATGAATTGTACACGGTTTTCTACTCGAAGTCGTTTAAGAAAACGGTGCGATTCTAAAGCGCAGGCGACTGTGTGTGACGTATTCGGCCATTAGATTATGAGTTACAGTTTGGAAGCGGAACTGTCGGAACAAAACGGCGGTGGAATGGAAAGAAATTCCATGGTCGGCCGCTTCCTTGGCGTGGAAAGCCATTAAGCAAGCGGTGTTCACTACATCTCGTATGGAAATCGGGCCAGCCTTCCTATCTTGGACTTGTTTTTTCGGCTTTATCACCGGCAGTATATCTCGGGCTGGCACAGCCATTGGGCACTAGATGAGTGTAATTATGCCGTAACTCAGGACTGAAATATCACTGCGGCCAGGAAACTGAATTGCACTTCAGTGCACATGCAGAACACATCTCTAGAGTCACTCCAGTATTTGGGTTCGCTTCTAGCATCACGCGTAACCGCCAACGATTTGCGAGCAGAATATCTGTTCTCGTTCTGTTAAAAAGTCTGTCTGATATATTTCTACTTTCACGTAGCACCATGTTCATTTTTTCTTGCAGGAGATGCCTGTGTTAAAGATACAGATTCACGCACCTAGTTATTACAAAAGATGAGTCGCATAAGACGTAGCACGATATTTATTTTGAGAGCGCTTCAGAGCATTGGAATACAATGCCTGAGAAAAAGAGGGGAGCATCCAGAAAACATGGTCAGGTGAAAATAGAATTAAAAAACTTCAGAAGTAAAACACTTCAGATAGCCAAGTAGTTTGCTACATTTATTTATCAAGATAAGTTTCCACCTTAGTTTGCTAACAACCGATAATCTAAGTAAATGCTGTAAAATAGCCATCCTGGCAATCTGAGTTTTTTTGAGTTTTGTTTCCATATTAATACAGATCGCCTCCCATATATGAAGAACGTCAAGTATCTATAAGATCTGCTGTCAATGTAATTTTATACTTGTACACACCGTCGACCACCAGAATAGATTAGTATTGTTCGTATTTACTGTTGTTACCAGGTATGATGGGGTATATCAGAGGCGTGAACGGCGTCGGATTTAAGTGATCACTGTGAAGGAGAAGGACATTGCGTGTTCCAGTACGAGACAGCGTTATTGGCATTGACAGTTTCAAAGGGGCCATTGCGGGACTCCATTTGGTTGGCTGACGAAGTCGTGCAGTATCCAGATTTGTGGAGCAGGGATATTCATCGTCAAGTTTCCAGTGGACCAAGTCTGACAATCGCAAGAGGGAATCGCTTTATAGTGGATCAAGAACAATACAGCATCTTCATATTTGCCGAGAACAAGTGATTCACTCCCTGGTTTGTGTCATCCCACATCAATGATTAGAGACTAGGACCAGCTGGACAAGAGGACTACTGTACCATGTGTAGGCTGGCCATTTACGCCGCAACACAAACGGCTGTATTTGAGGTTTTGCCATGTCCAGAAAGCGTGGAATGCTAATGAATGGCGTCGTATTGTGTTCAGCGATCCATCTTGGTTCTGCACTATCCCAGATCACCACTGTTGGCGAGTATGGCGGCGTACTCAGGAGCTCCTGGGGAGCCACCAGGTATGATCTCAGATCACTTATGATTGTGACTGAAGAAAATCTGAAGGCCCAACAATACGTTGCGGACATCTTGGATCTGTAGTGCATCGACCACATTTGACCAAAAAATACGCCACAGTGGAAATGAGTTTCGACAGGTGGGCGAGAGTGTTATGCATTCCAAAGGAAAACCCGGCTGACAGGAGTTGTGAAGCAGAGCCAGCTAGACCAGGTATGGCAACAGCCAGTGCTGCAATACGCTAATGGAAGGACGGCAGCCTTTCCTCCGTTGCCATCACAGAAGTGCTTACAATACGTGTCGTAAGCCCTAAACGAACTTTTTTTGAAACATGTAAGGAGTCAGCCATTCGTGAACCAAATCATTCTCTTCTCAGCAGCACTGCCTCACACCATGAGACTATGACACCTGCAACGACATCCCGGAATGCAGAATGGGGTCTGCTGTGTGACCACTGGCCGATCGGAGTGGCGGTGCGGTTCTAGGCGCTACAGTCTGGAGCCGAGCGATCGCTCCGGTCACAGGTTCGAATCCTGCCTCGGGCAAGGATGTGTGTGACGTCCTTAGGTTAGTTAGGTTTAATTAGTTCTAAGTTCTAGGTGACTGATGACCTCAGAAGTTAAGTCGCATAGTGCTCACAGCATTTGAACCATTTGTTTGACCACGAGACGGGGCAACCTGTCCTGAATTACAGAGGGGCCACCCGCTCACAGGAGGAAGTACACGGCCATCGTCAGCTTAGTTGCCGCGCTGTCGTCACGGTCGCTGCCAGAGACGTCTTGACAGTGGCATTCGAGTGACGCCACTCTCGACCCAGCTCTTTACACTGTCAGCAATGGTGGACATTTATTGTTCCCCATGACAGACAACTGGAAGCCTCTACCATATTGCTCCTGATGTACACTATTGGCCATTAAAATTGCTACACCACGAAGATGACGTGCTACAGACGCGATATTTAACCGACAGGAAGAAGATGCTGTGATATGCCAATGACTAGCTTTTCAGAGCTTTCACACAAAGTTGGCGCCGGTGGCGACACCTACAACGTGCTGACATGAGGAAAGTTTCCAACCGATTTCTCATACACAAACAGCAGTTGACCTGCGTTGCCTGGTGAAACATTGTTGTGATGCCTCGTGTAAGGAGGAGAAATGCGTGCCATTACGTTTCCGACTTTGACAAAAGACGGATTGTAGCCTATTCTGATTGCGGATTATCGTATCGCAACATTGCTGCTCGCGTTGGTCGAGATCCAATGACTGTTAGCAGAATAGGGAATCGGTGGGTTCAGGAGGGTAATACGGAACGCCGTGCTGGATCCCAACGGCGTCGTATCACTAGCAGTCGAGATGACAGGCATCTTATCCGCATGGCTGTAACGGATCGTGCAGCCACAATGACTGTTAGCAGAATAGGGAATCGGTGGGTTCAGGAGGGTAATACGGAACGCCGTGCTGGATCCCAACGGCGTCGTATCACTAGCAGTCGAGATGACGGGCATCTTATCCGCATGGCTGTAACGGATCGTGCAGCCACATCGGATCCCTGAGATGGAGACGTTTGCAAGACAACAACCATCTGCACGAACAGTTCGACGACGTTTGCAGCGCATGGACTATCAGTTCGCACATCATGGCTGCGGTTACCCTTGACACTGCATCACAGACAGGAGCGGCTGCGATGGTGTACTCGACGACGAACCTTGGTGCACGAATGGCAAAACATAATGTTTTTCGGGTGAATCCAGGTTCTGTTTACGGTATCATGATGGCCGCATCCGTGTTCGGCGACATAGCGGTGAACGCACATAGGAGGCGTGTATTCGTCATCGCCATACTGGCGCATCAACTGGCATGATGGTATGGGGTGCCACTGGTTACACGTCTCGGTCACCTCTTGTTCGCATTGACGGCACTTTGAACAGTGGACGCTACATTCCAGATGAGTTACGATCCGTGGCTCTACCCTTCATTCGATCCTTGCGAAACCCTACATTTCAGCACTATAGTGCACGACCGCATGTTGCAGGTCCTGTACGGGCCTTTCTGGATGCAGAAAATGTTCGACTGGTGCCCTGGCCAGCACATTCTCCAGATCTCTTACCAACTGAACACGTCTGGTCAATGGTGGGCGAGCAACTGGCTCTTCACAATACGCCAGTCACTACGCTTTATGAACTGTGGTATTGTGTTGAAGCTGCATGGGCAGCTGTACATGTACACGCCATGCAAGCTGTTTGACTCAATGCCCAGGCGTGTCAAGGCCGTTATTACGGCCAGAGGTGGTTATTCTGGGTACTGATTTCTCAGGATCTATGCACCCAAATTGCGTGAAAATGTAATCACATGTCAGTTCTAGTATAATATATTTGTCCAACGAATACCCGTTTATCATCTGCATTTCTTCTTGGTGTAGCAATTTTAATGGCCACTAGTGTACTGTGGCTGAGAGCAAGAATAAAGAAGTTCATTGAACAAATCTACATTCCACTCTCCACTGGTGACAACATAATGCTCACTTAACACGCTCTTATGTGTTACCTTTCATGCAACGATATTGTGGTATCATTTTCCAACAGAATAACGCTTGTCCATCCGTGGCACATAAAACTAGCAACTGTCTGCGTGATGTTGATGTACTCCAAGTCAGAAACATCCCCAGACAGGTCCAAGATAAGACAGATGTGGGACCAGGTCAGACGTGAACTTCGTCCCAGTACCAGTATCAATGATATCAAGAACCAGTTACAGCAGTTGTAGGCCAGCTTGCCTCAGGAGAGTGTACAATGTCTTTTCGAGACCATTCCCAACTGGATCAGTGCGTGTGTCTGGGCAGGATTGGGTCCACCTTCACACTGATAAGTGGGTTCATACTGTCAAATTCTTACTCAGTTTCATTCTAGCTCGTAATCATAGAAATTTTATCATACTACCTCTAAAGCCTTGAAGTTTCATTTCGCTGTCTCCTGCTCTTCTGCCAATGACAGTACACAGTTGGGCAAGAACCTACAAAATGTTGTACCAGACAATATTTGGAAAAGCTTTATATTATGTTAATTGAACGCTATGCTTTATAACGGCATTCGGAATCTCTTGGAACGATGAGTGTAGTGCTAAAGCACTTGCAAAGTTGACGTCGAAACACATGCCGCAAATTTCAGTAAAATTGTGTAGGAAATGTGATGGAATTATCATAAGGGAAAGTTCTGTAGCGTTTCGGCTACTGTTGCCAACGGATTTCCTAATCGTGTTGAGCTACGAAAATGTCTGAGAAATGTGCTAAAGAGGCAGACCTACTCGGAAACAGCTGTTGCAGTCTAAACACTACGAAACGGAGCTCTCATGTAACTATAGAGACTGGCATGAGAGTTCCGTTTCGCGAGATTACACCACACTAAAGGACTAAGCCGCTATATTTCTCAATTTCTGTGTATTTCACAAGATACGATTGTGGAAAGTTTCAACGATAACGTTCACAAGCACTGTATCACCATACACGTTAGCTTTAAAATTCCAATAGAATTAATATCTCGGTTGATTATAAAGACTACGAAGCGTAAAAAAATGCATCCCCATCTGGATTCTATCATCTTCCGAAATTCTTGTTCCCGTATCTAGAATCATTCAGGAAATGAAGGTAGTGGTATATATTGCGTAACTCACTCTCTATAGACTATAAAGAACGTTTCAAAGACAAAACTCACAAATGGCTGAGGCAGACAAGTGAAACAACGTAAGTCAAGTTACAATAGTAATAATAATAACAGCGACAATCCTGGATTGATTTGAGAATATAAAATATTCAAATTAGGTGAATTTGTTACTTAAAAATCGTTAATTATATTTAAGGGCAGAATTCTTTCCAAGTTTTCATTTTATCTAAGTGATTTACTGTGATTCGTATCATTGTCACGCGTTACACAATTTATCAAGTTAGAACTGTTATTACCCAGTCTTCAACTCACATAAGTGAAAGACAACCAGCGTAAAACAATTAATGAAATATCGCTGTAGCGATCTTAAGGACTGAGGAGCGAGTCTCCAACTTGCCTTTGTAAGCGGGTCTATTCTTCTATTTTATTTGTCACTAAAAGCCCTCAGTCACTGAGGAGATCTATGATTCCTCAGGATATTTTCAGTATGAAATAGGCTATCTGATGGAAGACCAGAAGGACCTTTCCGCAAAAGACACCTTTCGCAACTGTGAAGATAGCTTTGAGAGTCGTTATGTGTAAGGGATACCAGTAGAGATGAGCCATTGCTGTGTTAGGTAGTAAGAGGTAAAAGAATAATTAAAGAACCATGGAGGTCTTTTTCTCAATTCCTTTAGATATAGCTGGAATTGGTCATCCATTGTCTGATATTACCAATAGGTTCTGTAATCTGAGTGTGCAGCTTTACTTAATATGTGACTGGAAGGGTGGAACCTTGAAAGTACGTCAAAATATGTGATATCGAGGGAAAGCAAAATAAATACTTTTATTGAGTGGCCACGTGAGGAGCCGAGGGCGCAAGCAACCTGGTGGCAGAAGGAACGGATGAAGTGTCTCTCATGCGATATGACCTGATCATACCAAAGTGTGAGCTGTATGAAGAATAAGATTCAGTGTTACCTTATGCTCCAGTTTACGACTTACAAGATTCAAGACATGAGACGTTTACAGCCGGATGACGACAGAACTCCGAGACTGCTGTCAGCCTGCTAGGATTTTCGCTAGCACTGAAGTTACCTGTAAAGCAATAACTCCATTCATATCACACCAACTAGAATTTCATTGAAAGCAAACTGAAACGGCTAGAAATATTTCTCATGCTTTTGTGAAAGAACTTAATTTATTCAATTCTAAAACATGAATGTTCTTTGTGACGTTAATAATTTCCATTACATTACATTAGACAGAGCGTTATGGCCACCTACCTAATAGCTGGTTGTCTCTGTTTCACACGGATAACAGCGGCAACGCGTATTGCTGTGGAAGCAATGAGATCTTGGTAGGTCGCTGGAGGGAGTTTGCACCACATCTACACACAAAGGTCACCTAATTCCCGCGAATTACAGGGAGGGAGGGAGGGGGTGGTGGGGGGGGGTAGATGAGCTCTGGCACCACGTTCAGTCACATCCCAGATATGTTCGATAGGGTTCATATCTGGCGAGTTGAGGTCCAGTGCATCAATTTGAACTGGCCGCTGTGTTCCTTGAACTATTTCATCACACTTCTGGCCTTGTAACATGGCGAATCATCTTGTTGAAAGTGCCATTCCCACTTGGAAGCTTCATCGTCATGGAGGGGTGTACGTCGTGTGCAACCAGTGTACGACACACCTTGGTCGTCATGGCCCCTTGCAGGAGCTGCACTAGACCCATTGATGCCCTTGTGAATGCTCCCCAGAGCTTAATGGATGGGCCACCAGTTTCTTTGTGCCCTGCAGTAGAGCTGTCAAGGAGCCGTTCCTCTGGAAAACGACGGATTCGCGTCCTCCCATCAACATGATGAACAAGGTACTAGGGTTCATCAGACCATGGAACGCTCTGGCATTGTTCCAGCGACCATTACGGATGGTCACATGCCCATTTCCGTCATGATATTAACATTGTCACATGCATGGGTCGTCGGCTGCGGAGCCCCATCGTTACGAGTGTTAGGTGCGATGCGTGTACTCTGTCCAGCACTAATGTCTGATGTTAGTTCCACCACAGTTCGACGCCTGTCCTGTTTCATCAGTCTGCCAAAACCCACGACCTCTGGACGTCATTTCGCCTTGGTTTCGCCATGAATATCTTACCCATGAGGACGCCATCATCACTTAACAATACAGTAAAGCTCCATCGGGAAAAATTACAGCTGTAGTTCCCCTTGCTTTCAGCCATTCGCAGCACCAGCACAGCAATTCCGTTTTGGTTAATGTTACAAGGCCAGATCAGTCAATCATCGAGACTATTGCCCCTGCAACTACTGAAAAGCCTGCTGCCCTTCTTCAGGAACCACTCGTTTGTCTGGCCTCTCAACAGATAACCCTCCATTCTGGTTGCACCTACGGTACGGCTATCTGTATCGCTGAGGCAAGGAAGCCTCTCCACCAACGACAAGGTCCGTGGTTCATGGGGGGGGGGGTTATTATTATTATTTCTTTCTTGTCTCAGACGTTATGTCTGGTTAAAAATGGAAGGTCACGCGGACCTTGATCAAGCGTGACTTCCTTTTAACTGTACGGTACGTGTTACATTGCATTTAGGAACTTTCGGGTAATTTAACATGTGTCAGTAATTACAGATTTCTGTAGTTGTATATATAAGTTTGGATGTAGCTGTATTGCATTGATGTACTGGTGGATACTGTGTGGTATGACTCCTGTAGTTGATAGTATAATTAGTATAATGTCAACTTTATCCCGATGCCACATGTCCTTGACTTCCTCAGCCAGTTGGATGTATTTTTCAATTTTTTCTCCTGTTTTCTTTCGTATATTTGTCGTATTTGGTATGGATATTTCGATTAGTTGTGTTAATTTCTTCTTTTTATTGGTGAGTATGATGTCAGGTATGTTATGTGGTGTTGTTTTATCTGTTATAATGGTTCTGTTCCAGTATAATTTGTATTCATCGTTCTCCAGTACATTTTGTGGTGCATACTTGTATGTGGGAACATGTTGTTTTATAAGTTTATGTTGTAAGGCAAGCTGTTGATGTATTATTTTTGCTACATTGTCATGTCTTCTGGGGTATCCTGTATTTGCTAGTATTGTACATCCGCTTCTGATGTGATCTACTGTTTGTATTTGTTGTTTGCAAAGTCTGCATTTATCTGTTGTGGTATTGGGATCTTTAATAATATGTTTGCTGTAATATCTGGTGTTTATTGTTTGATCCTGTATTGCAATCATGAATCCTTCCGTCTCACTGTATATATTGCCTTTTCTTAGCCATGTGTTGGATGCGTCTTGATCGATGTGTGGCTGTGTTAGATGATACGGGTGCTTGCCATGTAGTGTTTTCTTTTCCCAATTTACTTTCTTCGTATCTGTTGATGTTATGTGATCTAAAGGGTTGTAGAAGTGGTTATGAAATTGCAGTGGTGTAGCCGATGTATTTATATGAGTGATTGCTTTGTGTATTTTGCTAGTTTCTGCTCGTTCTATAAAGAATTTTCTTAAATTGTCTACCTGTCCATATTGTAGGTTTTTTATGTCGATAAATCCCCGTCCTCCTTCCTTTCTGCTTAATGTGAATCTTTCAGTTGCTGAATGTATGTGATGTATTCTATATTTGTGGCATTGTGATCGTGTAAGTGTATTGAGTGCTTCTAGGTCTGTGTTACTCCATTTCACTACTCCAAATGAGTAGGTCAATATTGGTAGAGCATAAGTATTTATAGCTTTTGTCTTGTTTCTTGCTGTCAATTCTGTTTTCAGTATTTTTGTTAGTCTTTCCCTATATTTTTCTTTTAGTTCTTCTTTCATATTTGTATTATCTATTCCTATTTTTTGTCTGTATCCTAGATATTTATAGGCATCTGTTTTTTCCATCGCTTCTATGCAGTCGCTGTGGTTCTCCAATATGTAATCTTCTTGTTTAGTGTGTTTTCCCTTAACTATGCTATTTCTCTTACATTTGTCTGTTCCAAAAGCCATATTTATATCATTGCTGAATAATTCTGTTATCTCTAGTAATTGGTTGAGTTGTTGCTTTGTTGCTGCCAGTAGTTTTAGATCATCCATGTATAGCAGATGTGTGATTTTGTGTGGGTATGATCCAGTAATATTGTATCCATAATTTGTATTATTTAGCATGTTGGTTACTGGGTTCACAGCAACGCAGAACCAGAAAGGACTTAATGAGTCTCCTTGGTAAATCCACGCTTAATCTGTATTGGCTGTGAAGTGATATTATTTGAATTTGTTTGGATATTAAGTGTGGTTTTCCAATTTTTCATTACTATGTTTAGGAACTGTATCAATTTAGGATCTACTTTGTGTATTTCCAATATTTGTAGTAACCATGAGCGGGGTACACTATCAAAAGCTTTTTCGTAATCAATGTATGCATAGTGTAGCGACCTTTGTTTAGTTTTAGCTTGATATGTCACCTCTGCATCTATTATCAGTTGCTCTTTACATCCTCGTGCTCCTTGCAACAGCCTTTTTGTTCTTCATTTATGATTTTCTTCTGTGTTGTATGTGTCATTAATTTCTGTGTAATGACTGAAGTTAATATTTTGTATATTGTTGGTAGGCATGTTATGGGGCGATATTTAGCTGGGTTTGCTGTGTCTGCTTGATCTTTAGGTTTCAGATAAGTTATTCCATGTGTAAGTGTATCAGGTAATATGTATGGGTCTGCAATGTAACTGTTAAATAATTTAGTTAGATGTGAATGTGTTGAGGTGAATTTCTTTAGCCAGAAATTTTCTATTTTATCTTTTCCAGGGGCTTTCCAATTGTGAGTAGAATTAATTGCTTGGGTGACTTCATGTTGCAAAATTATCACTTCAGGCATCTGTGGTATCATCTTGTATGTATCTGTTTCTGCTTGCATCCATCGTGCATGCCTGTTATGTTGTACCGGGTTTGACCATAAGTTGCTCCAGAAGTGTTCCATGTCTGTTATGTTTGGTGGATTGTCTATTTTAATGTGTGTGTTATCTATTGTCTGGTAACATTTCTTTTGGTTTGTGTTGTATGTTTGGTTTTGTTTCCTTCTATTTTCACTTTTTTTGTATCTTCTAAGTCGTTTGGCCAATGCTTGTAATTTCTGCTTCTTTTCATCTAATTGCTCTATCACTTCTTGTTGTGAGATTTTACCTAACCTTTTTCGTCTTTTTTTTGACATTTCATTTCTTATAAATTGTGTTAGCTGTCCGATGTCTTTTCTCAGTTTTTCTATTCTGATCTGCAGCCTGTGTTACTATGCTGGTTTTGTGGGTTTCTTCTCTGTGTTGGTTGGTTCTGATCTCTGCCTAGTGTGTAGATTTAGTGTAGTGAGTGCTCCTATATAAACGAGTAGTTGTAACTCTTCCATAGTTGTGTTTTCATTTATTTTGTTGTGTATGATTGTGTTGATAGTTTTTATCGTTGTTTCGGCTTTTGGGTTATTTGGCGGTCTATGCAAGAATGGTCTAATGTCTGTATTTGTGTCTTTGTATTCTATATATGTCAGCTGAAATTTTTCTTCTATATCTAACATGTGTGTCACTTCGTGTTCTATTTGTGCTTGTTCTGGTGGCTGTCTTAAGATTTCGTTTTCCTCTGACTATTTAATTGATGCGTGTTGTTCTTTGTTTGCTCTGGGATGTTTGAGTCCATTACTGTATTTTCTTATTCTTCTGATTGCACATTATTTTGTTCCAGTATTTGTTGTACTTGTTGTTTGATGTTTTCTAATTCTGACTGGGGTATCCTGTTATTTTTGATTATTACACGGATCTGATCAGCTAGTCGTTGTTCTGTTAAAAATTTTAATTCTGGTTATCTGGTAATAAATGTTGTGTATACTTGTGATCTGTATCCAGTTGTGTTGGTTCCCAGGTTTGTTTTTTGGTAATAACAGAACATGAGGTGTCGATTAACTTCATCTGACCATCTCATCATCTGTCTTTGTTTTCCTTCTAGGGTGGTTGCAGGAAGCATATCCTGCAAAACACCTCTATTTGGATTTGAATCATTTTCCAGTTGGCTAGCAGTGTCGTTACCATTGTGGGCAGGCATAGGGTTCAAGCGTCGTCCCCGACCATGACGGCGCTTGTCCGAGGCTTCTTTAGTTCTGTCCTGAACCAACTAATCACACTAAAAGGGGGGTTAGCCCTATTAGTGGTTTGTTCTTTTCGTCGCCTTTTACGACTGGCAGAACATACCGGAGGCCTATTCTCTTCCCGGGCCTCCACGGGAATTATTATTATTATTATTATCACTGAATCTCTGAAAGCTGCCATCATGGAGTAGTGCTGGTTTAATGGTAGCCGATGGCAAATGGAACATGTTTGTACTTGGAGTAGCGTCCAGTTTCCTCTGTACTACATGTTATGGGGCAGCTCCAACGCCTCAGTTGTCTTTATATCCTGCCACCACTGACTTTGTATGCTGACCAAATCATATATGCTCCAAGTGCTCAAATATGCGTACGTTGATAGAAAGCCCCGTTTCATCGACACATGCCAGTCCACAGTCCAAGTCTGTGAACCTCTGGCACGCAAATCCTATCCACAGCGCTCAGCGTCTTTAGTAATATCAGTGACTTTTCTCGTTGTGTTGTTGATATAGAGGACGATCCTGATTGCCTCTCGGCGTCAACTCTTTCCTATGATATCAGTAATGCCTCGTACGTTTCGTGGACGATTTGCATTGGTCCTGTCATCTTCAACAAACTTTTTTGTAATGTTTTATTTGGTCTCATGGTGTTTTCCCCCTTCTCAGTATATATTCGAGATAGCACTGTGTTGTTTCTTCTTGTGTTGTTTCTTCCTGTGTTGTATTGATTTCTTGGGAGTGTTTGCTTAGCGATTCATTACGAATCTATGTTTAGTTATTTTTGTTCAAAAAATACAGGATTTGTTATTACTTTTACTTTGATGGACATCCAATTATTTCTTAGTTTCTTCTAGACAGTTATGGTCGGCATTCTCTTCGTGAGCTTTTGCTGTCAATTCTGGTAATGTGGGCACTGAAAGTTCAACTATTATTACCGTATAGAATTCTGCTGGTAACAACCTCGTGCAGCATATCGCGCTAGTAGCGATACGAAAATGCGCTCCTGATCGTTGTCAATCCGTGCGACAGTTTAACGACCACGGCTGCTGCACCAGCCAAATTGAATACAGTTTTAGGTGGTTTTCCCCGCTCGTTTATGCAAATGTTGGGCTGGCCTCCACTCTTCGCAGAAGGAAAAACGTCTGCAAACTGTTAAAATACTGCCACGAACGGCATTATATATAATGACAAGGGTGCTTCATTATTATAATTTTTCGAGGCCGCTACAGAGCTACATTAACATCGGTAATGGGCTGTTTATGTAGTTTTATGCAGTCTTAGAATTTTTGTAGATGTATTTAAGAAGTTATTTTCATTCCGCTAGTACATCCTCGTAGTGATACGGATGAGACAGCGTGCCGCCTCTGTATCACTACAAGGAAGTGACGTAGTAAAGATGCTCCAAAAAACCTATACAAATTCTTTGAGGGCACAACCATAAATTATGGTCGCTGACGAAGGGACTTGTAGCTAGATACCAACCTGGCAAAAAAATAAGCAAACAAGCAACTAGGTTTGTTGAAAAAGCATCGTATTTTATTTTTTATTGATGAAACCAGCACTGGTATCGGGGCGTGCTCGAACTCTTTGTTTGTAGGCATGCATAGTGCTCTTGCATGATTTTTTTCACGACTGTGGAAGCAAAAAGCCGCTGGCTAGCCGTTGACAAGTGAATACGTGTAAGTGGTAGTCATTGAATTATGTGTTGTGGGCAAAGAGACGGAAAAGTGGTTCAACTTTATTGCATCAAATTTTATTGTAAGCTTGGTGATTCTCCAGTTGGAACGAAACACAAGACTCGAAAGTGTATGGGGATGAAGCAATACGTATCACACAAATAAAGAAGTGCTACCACCGCTTCATAGATAGCCGCTCATCAGTGAAGAGTGAAGCACGTTCAGGTAGGTCCTCAAAATCCGCAAATGTGGTTGTTATTGCTCACGTAAGGACCCTGATGATGTGGGGTAGACGAACCACTATCAGAGAACTGTCAGATGAGGTTAAAATTAGTACAGGTCCCTTCATTCCATTTTAACGGGTCATATATATAAGAGGATCTCAGCAAAATTTGTGCCGAAATAGGTGACAACTGTGAAGAAGCTACTTCATTAGGAGATCGCACAGGACGTACCGGATACAATAATCCCAGCTTCCTTAAGACAGTGATCATTGGTGATGAGTCCTGTGTTTAAGGGTACGTCCTATAAACAAAGTTCCGTTCATCGCAATAGAAGCAATCAGTGGCCCCCAAATTGGAAAGGGCCAGGCAGTTACGCAGCAATATCAAAGTCACGTTGAACGTCCTTTTCGAATCCAAAGGCAGGGACCATCACGAGTACGCCACAGAAGGTACTAATGTCAATAAGGAGTACTAGCGAGCGGTTTTTCATTGCCTTCGTGAAGTAGTGAGACGCAAACGGCCCCTATTTGCGGGAGGCGAGTAGGTGGCACCCTCACCACTATAACACACCCTTCCATCGTTCTCGGTTACTTCAGAGTTATTTGGCCAGCACAAGACGGATGTGATTCGTCAGCCTCTAATCTCTTTGATCGAGCGCCCAGTGGATTGCAGCTTTTCCCTAAATTGAGAAAGACTCTGAAAGGGACTAGGTTTCAGAACAGGGAAGATATTACATAGAATTCGATGGAGCAGCTGCGCATCGTATCAAAAGAAGCTTTCCGGCAATGCTTCCAGCAGTGGCAGCATCATTGGGAGAGGCTGAAATGGGCTACTCTGGAGGTGACTAGCGTCAAATAATTGTACCTGAATCAAGATCGGCTTTCGCAAATAAAAGTCGACAACTTTTTGAACAACCGCCGTACACATAAATGTCATTCCTAAACTTCATGAAGGCTGCAGGACACAGAGAATACAAAAAGTTGAAATCCGACCAGATACAGAACAAAGATTAAACAACTCATAGACAGGTTACACACACGACATCCCTCCATCACTGAAGACTGGAAGGGGATTCAGCTGTAATGATGAATAAAAATAGATTTACCAGAACCTGAGAGCAGCCGATTCCATACTAGACGGTTTAAAAGCTAACGAAAGCAATGAAATGAAAAAGAATTTGATTAGCCTCCTCCACAAAGTCACTTTTTATATGTGGGACCTATAAATTTTCGTACCTGTGTTTCAATTACTGAGGCGATAATGCGAGCTGTAATGTGCAGGTACCACGTCAAATTACCATATTTCAGAGTCAGGAACTCGTACTACAAGGTATTACATTATTCATCTTCATATTTATTAGTATTTTTATTTTCAGGAATTTACTACCGTACAGAAAGCTGGAAACAAGAAAGTGTGCAAGACAACACGTGAATGAGAGCCCAAGATTCTTACAGCCTTCCCTCTTTTCTGCTCAAGAGTCTCGAAAGCCACTACCGCTACGTAAATTTCAGAACCAATGTACATTCCTTGTCCTTGGTTTTTACGAAGAAGCTAGGTTCTTCATTTGTCAAGGCGGTAAAAAACTCTGAAATGGCCTCCCGGCATCCGACTGTGGAGTGTGCTCTGCTGTTCTCGCTCGTGGCTGTATTTTATGGGCACACTAGGGAAGAAAGCCAGACACGGAGCTTCGCATTTTCGTTTGCCCGTTTTCTTGCTGAGCACCAGTTGGTTTCTCGGCGAATGGTAGGTGGTCAAAGGAAGACGAAGTTTCTGTCTGTTGTACGCATTTACTTCTGCCCTGTTAACGCTTAAGGTAAAATATTAGAAAAAAAGACTTCATGATGTAGTAAATGTTAATAATACAGGAAATTATACGTGCATATGTTTTCAGAGCGTTAAAAAATTAATTGTTGTGTTAAAAGGTTCACAAGTAATTTTAGTAGCAGCTACATAAACAGTGTTCCAGACAACCTACCTGGACCTCACATGAAGAGATTTAGAAATATTTAATGCAGTGACTAGTAAACTACATTCGGGTTCGGGATGGCGGCAGTTCGTATCCTCGTTCGACATTCCAGATCTAGGTTTTCCCTACTTTCTCTAAATGGCTGAAGACAAATGCCATCCTATGATAAGAATACGGACGAGTTCATTCCCTTGGTCAAAGCTTGTCTTTTCTAATTGCCTGGTCGTTGACAGGAGATCTTCACTTCTAGGGATTAGGTATAATACCAGTTCCAACTTTGTACGTCAGTCGTAAGTATACTATCATTTCTCTTATGTTTCAAGACTTCTTTTACCACGTGGTACTTATTTCACGCTGGTAATCACCGCTCCGATATTTTTTCCACACGATCCCCCTATGTGTCTTTGTATTAATCTATTTCTTCGTTCATTGAATCCAATTCTTACTCTTTTGTAATGTCTTCTTCTTTGTTACCTAATTGTTTACATCCTTTCACTGTTGTGAGGAATCTCAGTTCAGAATCTTATTGCTCTCATTTGTCACAGGCCACAGTTTTTCAAAATTAAATTTTAGTTTCTTTCCTTACAGAATTTATGAAGTTCTGTTTGAAGTAAAAAACATACATAACGGAAGTTTCAACCTTCGTCTTCTATTTAAGTTAAATGATTTGAAAGTCGGTTGAAACATTGAGATGCTCAACTATACTGTATTGTCGTAAAGAATTTTCATTCTTATACGTTCCACTCCTCTGAATTCTATTACTCTTGCCTTATCAGAAGAAACTTCCATGTGAAATACTGGGCAAAGTGCACTCAGAAGGTGAATTATAGTTGGTAGTCTGTTATTAAGATCGTTGTCATCACACATCACTACTTGTTCACCAGTGAAAAACTAAATGTTCGTTTGCGTTTCGTTTGATATTTTTGAACCTGAGTAACTATAAACATTCTACAGAAATCGTGACGGAACGATACATTTATCGGTCAGAACATTATGGCCACCAACCTGCTACAGCAGTGTCACCTGGCGAGGAATGACTGCTAGTCAGACACACGCGCAGTGCATGTACCACCAATGAGCGTGCTGTCCGTCTCTAGAATGGGGAAGGCGTGCGATGTGTCTGAGTTTGACCGAGGGCAGCTCGTGATGATCCAGAGGCTCGACATGAGCGTTTCGGAAACTGTAAGGCTTGTAGGGTGTTTGGAGGAATGCTGTGGTGAGTGTCTTCAACACGTGACAAAACCAAGGTGAAACGCCGTTCAGATGTCATGGGGTTGGGCAGTCGCCCCTCACTACGGACGTTGTAGGCTGGGCAGACTATTAAACAAAGGACAGGCGACGAGCAGTGGTGCAACTGTCATCAGGCTTTAATGCTTTGCAGAGTACAAATGTGTCTGAACACACAGTGCACCGAAAACTCATAACGATGGACCTCCGCAGCCGACAACTCATGCATGTACCAATGTTAACACCACGACATAGGCAACTGCGACTGAAATGGGCACATGACTATCAGCACTGGATGTTGGCGCAGTGGCAGATCGTTGTTCATCATGCCGATGGGATGGTGCGAATCCGTCTTCCTCCAGGGAAACAGCTCTTTGACATCTGTAGTGTGGGATGGAAACAAGCTCGCGGCGACTCCATTAAGCTTTGGGGAACATTTACTTGGGCATCAATGGGCCTAGTGGAGCTCGTGCAAGGCACCATGACGCCAAGGAGTATCACACGATGGTTGCAGACCGCGTACACCCCTTCATGATGATCACGTTTACCATTATCAGTGGCTCTTTCCAGCAAGATAATGCGCCATGTCACCAGGTCAGATGTGTAACGGAGTAGTTCGAGGAACACAGTGGCGAGTTACAGTTGATGTGCTGGCCCCCAACTCGCCAGATCTGAACATGAACGAACACACTTGGGACGTGATTGAACGTGGTGTTAAGAGTTCATCGAGCGCTCTCCCCCTCCCCACGGTCACCACTCCATCACCCGTCTGTCGTCTGAGCACATTATGGCGCCGAGTCTCTCCAGTGCGTTACCAAGCACTCATCGCTATCATTCCACAAAATGTCGCCGCTGTTATCCGTGCCAAAGGTGGACGTACCAGCTATTAGGAAGGTGGCCATGACGTACTGGCTGAGCAGTGTTTATACCAGTGTAACGTGAACAGGGTGTCCTCGATCTTCCGTTATGCTACAGAGGAATCTTCATAGTTCATTATAGGCAACTTTATCTAGTCTACAACTGCTATGTGGGTTTCATTACACAGGCCAACAAAGAATTTTTTTTTGAGAACCTTTTTGACTTTGGTAGCTGATATTTATAGATTTTTATGAGCTGAATCCGAATCTAGTCTTAGTTTTGTATCACGCATAGTTTTCGAGCAACATGTTTTTTTGTTATATAGTATAAAAATCCTATATGGTAAATGGGAAAATCAATGAAACGCTTTGTTACAACATATGCATGGTTTGTATTTACAATAAGCTACTTAAAACAATGTGTTAATAGAGGTTTCACTTGTCAGCTGGGATTGGTTTGTATTTTTTTCTCTTTTTTCTTTGAAGCTTCTTGTGTAGCTTTTTCTACGATGAGTCACTTGTTGAAGTTCTCGGTGAAGTGACCAACAGTAGTCACCCATATTGTTGGTGTTCCAGTGGCCTTTGTAGTGTTTTTACATCACTTTAATGTCATGGTGAAAACACTCTTCTTGCTCCTCACTAACATCTCCAATATTGTCCGGGAAGTAATCAAGGTGATTGTTCAAAAAGTGAGCTTTCTGGCTCATTAAACATCCTAAAGTTTCAAACTTCATTTCACTATAGCTATAATAGAAAAATATTCTGCGTCTTTTTCATGTCCTAAGAACTTTGTAACGACTTGCTTGAATGATACCCATGCTTCTTTTTTATTTAAGGTCATTGCGGATTCAAAGTTAATATCAAACACCAATTTTCTAATGTCAGTTCCGACAAAGATGTCTTCTTTTAGTTTAGCTTCTGAGAGGTGTGGAAACTTCTGGCAGAGAAACTTAAAACATGGTACATCTTTAGGCAAAGCCTTTACAAACTGTTTCAGGCACACCGTGCCCCACTGGTCGGATGGTGGACGGAAGGTAATATCAACACTGAAAAAGTAGCAATCATCAGAATGATTTCTTGGCTCCCTCCGTATCATAGGAACAGCAAATCTAAAGGCTTTTCCTCCTTTTTGGACCATTTTCTCAGATCATCAACACACACAGAACATACTTTATGCGGCGCCCAAGATTTATTTTGATCACCAAATTTAGATCCAAAGTATAATAGATAAACTTTTTCACAAAGTCTGTAATGTTTCTTTGTGTTTTTTAATCACAAATTCACCACAAATATAACAAAAACTGTCAGCAGAGTTTTTACAATAACGATTAGACAGTGTAGTGACTACATGTACAGGAAACTGGAAAGTGAGTTTAGGTTGACAGTAAACAAAACACCATCTGTTAACACAAAAATAGAATCGACCATTTTTGCCAGCGAATGTTTTTCAGCAGTGCTACCAACATCATCTACATTCATTACACCTCCTTTTTAAATTATTTTAACTATGTAAAAGCTGTTAAATTCTTTAAAAAATCGCTTAATTTAATAAATTTAACTGTAAAATGTGAAGAAATGGTGGCTGATACAGTTTTTTAAGTATCATACACTGCTGGCCATTAAAATTGCTACACCACGAAGATGGCGTGCTACAGACACGAAATTTAACCGACAGGAACAAGATGCTGTGAAATGCAAATGTTTTTCAGATTATTCACACAAGGTTGGCGCCGGTGGCGACACCTACAACATGCTGACATGAGGAAAGTTTCCTACCGATTTCTCATACACAAACAGCAGTTGACCGGCGTTGCCTGGTGAATCGTTGTTGTGAGGAGAAATGCATACCATCACGTTTCCGACTTTGATAAAGGTAGGATTGTAACCTATCGCGATTGTGGTTTATCGTATCGCGACATTGCTGCTCGCGTTTGTCGAGATCCAATGACTGTTAGCAGAATATGGAATCGTTGGGTTCAGGAGGGTAATACGGAACGCCGTGCTGGATCCCAACGGCCTCGTATCACTAGCAGTCGAGATGACAGGCATCTTATCCGCATGGCTGTAACGGATCGTGCAGCCACGTCTCGATCCCTGAGCCAACAGATGGGGACGTTATTTATGGCTTTCTCATACATCAGTGGCAAGAATCGGTTTCCAAGGCGATGTGCAAGGTGACGTGCAAGGTAGACGTGTTGCGTGTTTTATCGACCGGCTCTTTCATGGCAGCCTGTATGTGAGGGCGTTTTCAAGCCCTTAATGTGGAAGCTGCCCTGTAAGACGTGTTGTGGTGCAGTATCGGTCTGGCTTGGGCTACGCCTGTGAATGACCCGAGCTGGAGGCGAATGGAGATTTTAATACAGCAGGGGATGGACAGAAAAAGGAGCCGGAGTGTATTGATAGACAGAGAGAGAGCAGGAGGTGACAGGCAGAGAGAGGTGGGAGCAGAGGAGTGACAGAAAGAGCAGGTGGAAAAGATGGATAGGGAGGGTCAGCAAGGAGATTGATAGGGACAGGTGAATAGTAGGAGAGGGATGGGAAGAAGGGATCAGCAAGAAATTGAAAGATGTGGTGCCAGAAGGAGAGAAGGGAGATGAGGGGATAGACACAGACAAAGAGGGAGAATCAGATAGAGGGAGAGGATGAGAAGCATTCAGACAGGGAAAGAAGGGTGAAAAGGTAATTGACAGAGAAGAGAGGGGACCAGGAGATGGACAGAGAGAGAAAGAGGGCGAGGAGATTCTCAGAAAGAGGGGGAGGGTAGATGTATAGAGAGATGGGAGGGAATGGGCAATGAAGAGGACAGGTGGGTGGTATAGAAGGGTAGAGGGCAGGTGGAAGTTATGGAGTTGCTGTGGGCAGGTGCAAAATGGAGAAGGAGGAAGGAGGAGCAGATGAACAGAAAGATGAACAGAAAGCCGATGAGGACGATGTGGAAGAGGATGTATGGTTGGAGAGAGAGATGCATGGAATGGAAAAAGAAACGAGAATGAAGAGATAGACAGATTACATGACGATGAGGTGGACAGAGAGACGGAGGGAGTGGAGGGGGGGGGGGGAGAGGAGGAGGAAGAGGTGGAGACAGACAGTGGCACGAGAAGATGTGTGCAATAAATCTGTCAAACGTACACACGAGGGAATACAAGGGGAAAAGATAGTTACGAAATGTTTCATAAAGAAAAGAAGTGATTATAACAATTAATAACACAGGCCAACGATGGGCAACCTTTTTTGCTGAAAATATCTTTATTCTTATGTTTTTTAGGATAGCAAATCCAAATACACTACTGGCCATTAAAATTGCTACTCCAAGAAGAAATGCAGATGATAAACGGGGCCGACCTTTGTGGCTGTCCGGTTCTAGGCGCTTCAGTTTGGAACCGCGTGACCGCTATGGTCGCAGGTTCGAATCCTGCCTCGGGCATGGATGTGTGTGATGTCCTTAGGTTAGTTAGGTTTAAGTAGTTCTAAGTTCTAGGGGACTGATGACAGATGTTGAGTCCCATAGTGCTCAGAGCGATTTGAACCATTTTGATAAACGGGTATTCATTGGACAAATATATTATACTAGAACTGACATGTGATTACATTTTCACGCAATTTGGGTACACAGATCCTGAGAAACCAATACCCAGACAACCACCTCTAGCCGTAATAACGGCCTTTATACGCCTGGGCATTGATCAAACAGAGCTATGATGGCGTGTACAGGTACAGCTGCCCATGCTGCTTCAACACGATACCACAGTTCATCAAGAGCAGTGACTGGCTTCTTGTGACGAGCCAGTTGCTCGGCCACCATTGACCAGACGTTTCCAATTGGCGAGAGATCTAGAGAATGTGCTAGCCAGGGCAGCAGTAGAACATTTTCTGTATCTAGAAAGGCCCGTACAGGACCTGCAACATGCTGTCGTGCATTATCCTGCTGAAATATAGGGTTTCACAGGGATCTAATGAAGGGTAGAGCCACGGGTCGTAACACATCTTAAATGTAACGTCCATTGTTCAGAGTGCCGTCAATGCGAGCAAGAGGTGACCGAGACGTGTAACCATTGGCACCCCATACCATCACGCCGGGTGATACGCCAGTATGGCGATGACGAATACACGCTTCCAATGTGAGTTCACCGCGATGTCGCCAAACACAAATGCGACAATCATGATGCTGTAAACAGAACCTGGATTCATCTGAGAAAATGACGTTTTGCCATTCGTGCACCCAGGTTCGTCGTTGAGTACACCATCGCAGGCGCTCCTGTCTGTGATGTAGCGTAAAGGGTAACCGTAGCCATGGTATCCGAGCTGATAGTATATGTCCAGCTGCTGCAAAGATCGTCGAACTGCTCGTGCTTAAATTTAGAATGAAATCCATCACATCGTTGTCGACTCACCTTAATTCTGTCGATGGGTTTGTCAAAGACGGTAGAGGAGTGGACACAAGTTCAGGGCGAGCACTTCGCCATGTACAGGGTAAAAAAATCAGCAAAATTTAGTGGCAAGTCGATGCACAAGGAATTGAAAAAGTGTCATCGTCTCTCCATTGGCAAAAGATTCTAGATTAGACCCCATCTGGGGGGGGGGGGGGGCAGCCAAGGGAGAGGTATGCATGATATAAACGATGAATAATCAATAAATTAATGAAAAAATTCAAGTTAACTCTCTACCAATTTCTGTATTTATGATCATTATCACTGGAAGAAAACTAGTGCATCAGGGTACCATCATTATACTTGGTACACTGGTGAGTGATTTATGATTAGTGTGCATTTTTGACATATCTAATGTTCAAATTTTCTTCCAGCGATGATGCTTGTAGAAACTGAAACAAGTAATGCTAAAATATACTTTTCCTCAATGAAAGTGTAACATCGTATGAATCATAGCATGGGATGACAGAAGTCTGATCAGACGAATATAGGGTAATGTCAACAGCAGCAGGAAAAGGTGTGAAGGAAGGGGACCATCACGATCAGGAATATAGTGAAGATAGTGCGATACAGTGGACAGTTCGGTGACAGGATTATCCTCAGCAGAATCGACAGCAAACCAACTACAACGACAATAAATCAGGTATACCTACCGACGTAACAACCAGAAGATAAAGAGGTTAAGTATACGAGAATACTGAACATGTTGTTCACTATGTAAAGGAAGATGAAAACCTAATAGTCATGGGTCATTAGAATGCCGTAGTACAAGAATGAATTGAAACAGTTATGGATGTGTATGGTCTCGGTTGTAGGAATCAGAGACGAGACAGTTCTGTAATATATTTCATATACACTCCTGGAAATGGAAAAAAGAACACATTGACACCGGTGTGTCAGACCCACCATACTTGCTCCGGACACTGCGAGAGGGCTGTACAAGCAATGATCACACGCACGGCACAGCGGACACACCAGGAACCGCGGTGTTGGCCTTCGAATGGCGCTAGCTGCGCAGCATTTGTGCACCGCCGCCGTCAGTGTCAGCCAGTTTGCCGTGGCATACGGAGCTCCATCGCAGTCTTTAACACTGGTAGCATGCCGCGACAGCGTGGACGTGAACCGTATGTGCAGTTGACGGACTTTGAGCGAGGGTGTATAGTGGGCATGCGGGAGGCCGGGTGGACGTACCGCCGAATTGCTCAACACGTGGGGCGTGAGGTCTCCACAGTACATCGATGTTGTCGCCAGTGGTCGGCGGAAGGTGCACGTGCCCGTCGACCTGGGACCGGACCGCAGCGACGCACGGATGCACGCCAAGACCGTAGGATCCTACGCAGTGCCGTAGGGGACCGCACCGCCACTTCCCAGCAAATTAGGGACACTGTTGCTCCTGGGGTATCGGCGAGGACCATTCGCAACCGTCTCCATGAAGCTGGGCTACGGTCTCGCACACCGTTAGGCCGTCTTCCGCTCACGCCCCAACATCGTGCAGCCCGCCTCCAGTGGTGTCGCGACAGGCGTGAATGGAGGGACGAATGGAGACGTGTCGTCTTCAGCGATGAGAGTCGCTTCTGCCTTGGTGCCAATGATGGTCGTTTGCGTGTTTGGCGCCGTGCAGGTGAGCGCCACAATCAGGACTGCATACGACTGAGGCACACAGGGCCAACACCCGGCATCATGGTGTGGGGAGCGATCTCCTACACTGGCCGTACACCACTGGTGATCGTCGAGGGGACACTGAATAGTGCACGGTACATCCAAACCGTCATCGAACCCATCGTTCTACCATTCCTAGACCGGCAAGGGAACTTGCTGTTCCAACAGGACAATGCACGTCCGCATGTATCCCGTGCCACCCAACGTGCTCTAGAAGGTGTAAGTCAACTACCCTGGCCAGCAAGATCTACGGATCTGTCCCTCATTGAGCATGTTTGGGACTGGATGAAGCGTCGTCTCACGCGGTCTGCACGTCCAGCACGAACGCTGGTCCAACTGAGGCGCCAGGTGGAAATGGCATGGCAAGCCGTTCCACAGGACTACATCCAGCATCTCTACGATCGTCTCCATGGGAGAATAGCAGCCTGCATTGCTGCGAAAGGTGGATATACACTGTACTAGTGCCGACATTGTGCATGCTCTGTTGCCTGTGTCTATGTGCCTGTGGTTCCGTCAGTGTGATCATGTGATGTATCTGACCCCAGGAATGTGTCAATAAAATTTCCCCTTCCTGGGACAATGAAATCACGGTGTTCTTATTTCAATTTCCAGGAGTGTAGTAATGGCTAATACACTGTTCAAAATCATGAGAGGCAGAGATATACCTCGAAAACATCTGGAGACACCGGAGCACACGATCAGGCTTACATCAACTTCGGAAAGAGATTCCAGATATTGGATCGAAAGACCAAATGCAGACTCAGACCACAATTAAATAAAGATGAGGTGAAAACCGAACAAATGTAGCAAGAAATGGTTTCTGAAATACTCAGGAAAATGAAAGTGCATTGGAAGGACTGATTCAGCACACATAAGATGCAAAACAATTATCTTTAAAATTAAAAGCAAAGGACCAAACATAATGAGTGCAAAGAATCGCTCGTCCTTTACTCAGTAGTTTTTATCTTGCACGGTATGTGTAGGTGTATGTGCAGAAATTTAGGTCTCTTGATACAATAAGAACTGAGGTATTTCTCCACAGTATCTCTGAGAAGAGCAGAATGTGGAAAACGTTCACAACAAGAAGGGACGGAATGGTAGGTCACGTGTTTGTACACCTACGAATAACTTTCTTAGTACATGAGGAAGTTGCAGAGGATAAAATCTGTTAGTAAAGACATAACTTTCTATATGCCCAAGATACAACTGAGGACGTTGTGTGCGAGTTCTACCTTGAGATAGAGAGATTTGAACAGGAAGGGAATTTGTAGTGGGCTGTACGAATACCCAAGAAACCTGATGACTGAAGATGGTATTATCATCTTTAGTTCGAGGACTGGTTCGATGCAACTCTCAATAGGACGTTTTCCTGCACAAACATCTTCATAGCTACGACAACCGGCATCGACATGGAACTGCAGGCATGTCTCGATCTGCTACAATTTTAACCTCCCCCCGCCCCCATACTTCCCTCTATCACCAAATACACAAATGCTTCATGCCCAAAACGTGTCTTATCAAAATCCCTTCTTTTATTCATTTTTCCTCATCTCGACTCAACACCTCCACATTAATTATTCTATCTACCTGTCTAATTTTCAACATTCTACCGTACAGCACATTTCAAAAGCTATTATTCTCTTCTTACCTGTACCTACTACCATCCATCAGTTACTTCCATAGTAGGCTCCACTCCATACAAATAACTTCAGATAAGACTTTCTAAATTTCAAACTGATAATCGATGTTACCATTTTTGTCACTGACATTTTGTGTCGTTACTACTTCGAAAATAATCAGTTCTTTCAGCTCCCAAATTGCAACATTTATCGATTTTTTTTAGTGTCTGATTTCCTAATCTGCTTCTGTCACCATCGCCTGATTTAGTTTTATATTCCAGTATCAGTTTCTTACCTTTGATGATATTCATCCAAAAACTAAACAAAGGCAAAAAGTCAATGGGATATTAAGCTACAAATATCCATCCTAACTGTCTCTTGTTAGGCCCTCCTACGTGCACAGTTTTATCAAATTGCCTCCATCAGATCGTTATTATCCGGATCGGACATTGTACTGACTGAGTACTCCAAGGCTTGACGGAAGGATTTCATGTTTATACATTTCGAACAGCCCAAACAATTTTTCTGTAGTAAATAGACCCAAAATACTCCATAAATACAAGAGTTATCCTACTTTCCTTGGAAGTTTGACGGAAGTCAATGCACACTGAAAAATATCTAATTACACTGTTAGTGCACTGCAGAATGGTCAGTGCTGGTGACAAACGAACAGTGTCACCATACAGTGAAACTGGTATGACAAAAGTTACCAAATTGTTGTAATTTCCTGCAGTCTTCCCTTCTATTGATTTGGTCGATATGTTCCTGAAGAGTTTATAAAGGGCCTGTGAAAATTAAAGTATGTGTTTTCGTCACTAGAATTTATGCGACATTTTTTATGTCACACTTCTCTCCACATTTTATCTGCGTTTTGAACCATTATATGTCACAAATCCATAAATACTCAGACGAAATGTTTACATTACGACAGCAATGTATGGATTGGTCAGGTATCATGGAATATACTTTTCATTTACTAGCGGTACTGCCTCATTTCAGTTTGTCTTAATTAAAATAAGTTCATTCAAAGGCGAATTCTAATTGAGTAAAACTGAAAATGTCTTGACTTGAATCGAAGCCAGTCCCAGATTTTCTTTCACTCTGATTATTAAGGTTACGTAATGACACGGCGCACTTTTAAAGCTGCCTCATGTTTCTTGATTTTGCATCTGAAGGGGAAGTCATCGATTCCAGCCTTCATTAAATAAACATGCACTGCTGGAACGAGTACTAACACGAGTTCCTCACATTTCAGCCAGTCTTTCCGCCATCCACCATTCCCAAGTGGTATGCCGCGACGTTAAGACGCTGCCTTTCAGAAGAGTCAGTTCCAAATCCCAACGTCTGTTTCGTACACCACAGGTCATCTCCACAGGCCTCGCGGTCGACAAAACGCTCATATGATAAATAAATGTAAAACAAGATTTATAAATCCGAAACTATAATTTGACGCAGACAGATATTTAAGTGTTGAAAATAATCGCAGTAGTACATGCCTTCCCGGAATTCTGAAACAAATATAGGAATAGTAGTATACGACGAGTTTCAACATTTTCCTGTAAAGTTAATAATATCCTCAGCTTGGCCGAGGTAGTGGGATCCTACTATTATAAGTCTGTGGTTTCCTCTATTTTTCGGTGTGGTGCGCGCTGAAAAATTGCACAATTTCGCAGTTTTAAACAGTATCCAAGCATCATAACGGCAGTCTAGCACGAGTAGTTATTTGGAC
This sequence comes from Schistocerca piceifrons, assembly GCF_021461385.2. Classification (NCBI taxonomy): domain Eukaryota; kingdom Metazoa; phylum Arthropoda; class Insecta; order Orthoptera; family Acrididae; genus Schistocerca; species Schistocerca piceifrons. Next base: position 1,160,283,759 of record NC_060138.1, on the reverse strand, counting down.
AGGAACCTTTATGGGAAGGATGCGCCAGATACTGAGAGTGTTAATGATTCAGTGAATTACATTGCAGTAGAAGCCAGCCGACACAGATGGGCTAAAGTGAAAAATAATTGACGGGTACAGAGATATATATATCGTTACAATGAAATGAAATCACTCATCCATTAAGCCTGAGTTACAGAGACTGAAATATTGTAAGTAGGCTGTTTAGGTTTTTATGTTGGTAACGCCACGTAGCGCTCTGTATGAAAATCACTGACTGTGGTGTGTGCAGTCTGTAGCTGGTTGGACTCATTGTGGGAATTTTCGCTTGTGTAGTGTTGGGCAGTTGGATGTGAACAGCACCTAGCGTTGGGCAGTTGGAGGTGAGCCGCCAGCAGTGGTGGATGTGGACAGAGAGAGATGCCAGAGTTTTGAGAGATTATTATAAGCAGACGATCCGGACGTGTGTCCGCCAGAAAAAGAAACCTCTATCAAAATTTTTCATTTGCTAACTACGCCTATCAGTAGTTAGTCCCTTCAGTAGTTAGAATCTTTTATTTAGCTGGCATAATTGGCGCTCATTGTATTGCAGTAGTTCGAGTAACGAAGATTTTTGTGAGGTAAGTGATTCATGAAAGTTATAGGTTATTGTTAGTCAGGGACATTCCTTTTGTAGGGATTATTGAAAGTCAGATTGCGTTGCACTAAAAATATTGTGTGTCAGTTTAGTGGTGATCAGAATAAGTAAAGAAAGAAAAGTCTAGGTACGTTCAGTTTTGCTCAGCAGTTTGAAAATAAAATAACGTAGAAGCTTACCAGCACAGTAATTCATAATTTTTCCAAGGGGACGTTTCAATACTACGCCGAGAGATTTTAAATTTGATAGCACTGCTTCAGTCATTAATAATCAACTGAACACTTATGCATAAATTCAAAGTTAACGTGAATAATAACAAAGGACGAGTATATCTACACCATATAAAGGTCGTTATTATGGTTGGAACAATAAAAAAGTTTATATCATTTTTATTAAAATTTATCCTAACACTTAAATTAGGGAACTAAAATACATAGAAAATCCAGATGCATATTCATGGAGGCCACACGGGTCTGAAGATTATGCTGTACTCTCCTTCGGTTAATATGGGCAGACAATATACGACGGTTGTTAGAATTTTAAATGTTGCCAAAAGTGATGGGGAAATGTTCAAACGTGGCTATAAATAACCTATCGTGGAAGGCAGAGCTAACTTTTTAAAATGCACTGATTCATGTATGTCTACAATTCTCTGTAAAATGAAGTAAGTAAAACGAAATGCATACAAACGCGCATCAACAGGTATGCCACCAACCGCATATTCGTTAATGTGGAAGCAAGGTTAAGAGCAGTAAGGATAGTATGGTGTGCTGAAGTCCAGTGAAACGACCTTACAAGAGACTGGAGACGTAAGTGCCTATGTACATAAAAAAACGAGAGAATACAACATTGCGCTCACTATAAGCACATTGCCTATAGGTAGTGTAAGTAATAATTGAATAGTGAATCTGTGAAAGAGTACTTATCTTGATCGAACTAGTCAAAACAGAATATTTACAGCGCAGAAAGTAATAATTTAAAAGAGTAATCTGTTATTTTGTGCACGTAGGAAGATGCACAAAATTACAAGATAAAAGAGGTTTCAGTCGTGTTCCACATTCTTCCGTCCACAGCCATCAAAAACCAATTACACTAAGATACGTTTGCGCTGATGCTACATATTGCTTTCTCATGACTCAGGACAATTTAATAAGCCCTTTTTGGAGCAATCGGTCTTCTGGCTGGTTAGATGCAGTCCGCTAAGAATTCCTTTCTCGTGTCGACCTCTTCATCAAAGAATAATGAGCAGTCTTTAGATACACACTTCATGTGTGTACCGCTTCAGGGAGCTAGGCAAGTAACTGCATCGTCACAACACATATTTTCGCTAGTGAAACTCGTCATAAATAATCCATCGCAATTTGAAAATAGCAGTGGTATACATACCTACAACACTAGAAGAGAAAATTACTTCTGTTACCAATTGTTAAAGCTACCAAGCCACCAGTGGCTCAGAGAGGAGTTAAACAAGCCGCAATAAAATTTTTTGATCATTTGCCCAATAACATAGTCTCTGACAAGTAGCGAAGCAAGGTTTAGATCTAGTTTAAAATCGTTTCTCCAGGACAACTCCTTCTATCGCGTTTATGAATTTCTACTTAAAAACTGTTAGCCAGTAAAATAAGGAACAAGACTTCTTTTCAGTGTAGTTGCATGAGTAGGAATAAAATGATAAAGTATTCATTAATCATGTGTACATGTCCTTTAAACTGACTCGTTCTACATCATATCTACAAGAAGAATCGTTAAAATCATCTATGTAACATGTAACTAACTAACTGAAACATGTAATAACTAGCTAACAAACTGTCACACAATATCACTCGAAATTATTAGTTGTGTATATCCCAGTTTTTTTTTCCCTGGACTTTTACCCTCTACAGCTCAGTCTAGAACCACAGGATTCCCATACTGTCTTAACATCTGTGCTACCTTATTGTCCCTTCTTATGAGTGTTTTACATAATCGTTTCTTCGCCGACTCTGGGGAGAAATTCCTCATTCCTTATCAGTCACTAATGATCAAAATTTTTTCGAGCCGATATTTAAAACTTTATGAATATTTCTCTCATTTACTAAGGACACGAAAAAACACTTTTAAGATCTGTTTGTGATTATAGGGAATACTTTGGGAAGGTATTTAACGTTTCAAAAGATGTCTGACGTAGATTAGTTGATTGCCTTACACAGTCGAGGACTAGTCCGGCACGCTGGGCACCTTAAATACACTCGATATCTTCCTCGCGCAGTCCCTTGCGGCAGAAGTAGAGGGCCGCATTTATTGCTAATGCGCCGGCAGGTGCTTCAGCAGGGCCGGGAGTGTGGGAATGAGCTCCGACAGAGGAAGGCTAAAGCCCGCAGCCTCTGGCGAAGCGGGGAGCAGCCGCCTCGCAAATGCGGATTTAATGACGCGCGCGGAGGCCGAAAAAGCCCCGCGAGCGAGCGAGCGAGCAAGCGCGCCAGCACGCTCGCGAACACACACACACACACACACACAAACATACACACACATACGAACGACTCTCTGCGCACCGCTGCCCCCCGCGTTATCTGCCTGCCCAAAGAAAACGTTATGCGGAGCCAGCCACGCGTGAAGTTGCTCATAGTGCCCTTCCAGTGATATAGTCACAATGTACGTAACGCGTACGGCCTCGGCCATATACTGAGATTTTTTTAACGTTATGGAATTCTAGATGCCCTTTTACCACCCACACGCACACACTTACTCATATCCTTCTCCTACATCCCTTTTTCCGTTCTTTCCCCTTCATACATCCGTCGATTGCTGATACTGTTGTTGTGGCATTCCAGGTGTGGATTCAAAGTTTCGCCGAGCGGAATTAGCCGAGCGGTCTTAGGCGCTGCAGTCATGGACTGTGCGGCTGGTCCCGGCGGAGGTTCGAGTCCTCCCTCGGGCATGGGTGTGTGTGTGTGTTTGTCCTTAGGATAATTTAGGTTAAGTAGTGTGTACGCTTAGGGACTGATGACCTTAGCAGTTATTTCCTATACGATTTTGCACACATTTGAACATTTTTGATTCAAAGTTCCAATCCGGAATGGAGGGGGCGGGGGAGGACGGGGCGAGGAAGAAGAGCACAGCTCGTCTCTCCACCCAACGACCTGATATATTTAAAGTGAATAAACTGCCTACGATTTTAATAATAATCTCAATAAAGGGAGGTCATTCACCAAATGACGCTGAAACCAAGAGTTTGAGGCATGATATTACAGATGATGTTGAAAATACCCTTAGGTAAGTAAGAGAATATAAAAGGGGCAATGAGTACACAGAGTTTAAATATAGTGTGAATTAGTGAAGTGTGGTGACAGGAAGAAAAGAAAAGGAAATGACAGGTGTCATGCGAAGTATCTATGTTGATACAGATGTAGATTTCTGGCCAGGTGATTTCAGTGTCAGGAATGCAAAATCAAATACGGATAATGGAGGGGTAGTACTAATAACCAATGAGAAAATAGGAAGGCGGGTAAACTTCTATGAAAAGCGTATTGAACACACTGTCATGTTCAAGAACAGACACGAAGCTGACACCAGCAGCTGAAGCACAAGTTTCTAGGCCAAATCACAGATGATAAACAGACTGAAAGGACGAATGACAATATAAAAAAAAGATTCAAAAATATAAGGCAGATGAAAATTTAAATGTGAAAGGGGACTGGAGCTCGATAGTAAGAAAAAGAAGAGAAGGAAAAGTAGTAGGAGCAATGAAAGAGAAAATGGTCTGTTATACAGTTATTAAACTTAATTGTTCTCAGCAGTGTTTCGGCTGTTTGTGGCGAATAACGTTTTAATAAACTCTCGGAAACGTTCGCTCGTTGTGTTTTTTAGAGTTTTCTGTGCTTTGAAGGCATTTAGTCAATTTCGTGCTTTAGTTTTCAGTTGACGTTTCTTACTCTTTCTAGTGAAATATTTCAGTAAAATTTTCATTCACTATTTTAACTCCGATGAGTGTTCCAGTGCCCGCTTGAATATTTGGTTTGAGCTAATAATTTTGTGATGTTTTGTTTGTATTGGTCTTAGTTGTGGTTTAGTAATATTAATACAAGTAGTTGCTTTCTTAGTAGAGAGAGAAATCCGAGACTGCTATTGTCAGTTCTATAAATAGGTGTAACTGAACACAAGTAACGTAGACTTATAAGTTTTTTCGGTAGCTGTAACATATTAGCATGAGTGAGAAGTGTGGGCTCTGTTGTAGGTTTGTGAGTAGTAGGTTATGTGGGATTTGTTAAAAAGTACTTTCATTTGGGGGGGGGGGATGCAGTGGGGAAGCCAGTGGGCATTCTAGCGAGATCCTCTCCTGCGAATGAAGAATCTGTAGTAGAAATAAGTTGATAGAGGAGCAGGAGCGTAAGATCTGTTCCCTTCAGGTGCAGCTACAACACGCAAAGGAGGAACTAGATAGGTTGAGGAGGGTGAAGGGTTCTGGGGAATGGGAACTGGCAGTTGGCAAGAAGACAGCTACGAGAAGGAGGTATTCAGATAGTTACAATTCGCTATATGCAATAGATTTGACCAACTGTCAGAGTTGAGTGGAGAGGAGCCTGTCGTAACTGTGAGTGTAGGAAACACACAGCAGTCCTTAGCAGTTGGGAGGCCTAGATCAGTTGCATAGTCTAACAGAAAGAAGAAGGTTCTGCTGCTAGGTAGTTGTCACGGTAGAGGTGTGGGACAGCGGTTGCAGGAAGTGTTGGGGAGTGAGTACCAGGTTACCAGCATTGTGAAGCCTTGTGCAGCGTTGGCTCAGGTGACTGACAGCATTGAGGAGTTACGTAGGAATTTTAAGGAGGATCAGGTAGTGATAGTGGGTGGAGCAGGGAACAGTCTTGATAGGAAAGCCGAATATACTGTAGGTGAAGATAGCTACTCAAACTGGTGGCACTAATGTGCATTTCGTGCAACTGTTTCAGCTTAATGATCGACCTCATCTTAATGCGGCTGTTAAACGAGTCTACTTGGAGCTGAAGAAGGCACTGATAGCAAAGGGCATGGGCCACATTTCAGTGGTTCCAGTTGAGTCTATCAGTAGATCAGGTTCCACTAGGCATGGCCTCCACCTCAGGAGGTATGGGAAGGGGAGGGTGGCAAAGCTTATAGGTGACAGTGTAGTGGGTCGTGGTGGAAAAATTCCTGTAGTAGTTGGTTTTAGAGCTACACCTTTTTTAGATTGAAGTCTGCTGTTAGGTATACCTCCTTAAGGGAAGTCCCTCTAACTAAGGCCTCACCTGAGGTTTTGCTGCTAGGCAGATTGCACAGTACAGGTGTGGGCCAGCAGTTGCAGGAAGTGTTGGGGAGAGAGTACCAGGTTACCAGTATTGTGAAGACTAGTAAAGTGTTGGCTCAGGTAGAGAAGGAATTATATGAAGATAGTAACTGCTCTCGAAAGAACAGATACCATTTATGACCGTGCAGTTTTGTAGAATAAATGATAATTAATTGAAACCCTCAGCTGCCGGCAGGTGTTGTTGATATACCTCGATGGGGACAGCCGAAAATGTGTGCCCTGACCGGGACTCGAAGCCGAGATCTCCTGCTTGTATGGCAGACGCTCTATCCATCTGAGCCACCGAGAACACAGATGTGCGCTTGCCATCCGACAGCAAACAGCGGACAGCCTGCAACATTTTGTGACACATTGTGTTCAGCGATGCATTATGGTTCTGCAGTGCCCTTAACGACCACCGTCGGCAAGTATTTTCGCGATATGGGGAGATATTTCCATTCTTCCAATGGTCTGAACAGTGCCAGTGGTGTTACTCCTAATGTCACGGGGTGTGGAGCCATCGAATATGACTTCCAGTAGGGGCCGGTAGTGAGTGAGGGATCTTTGACGAGAATATGACAGATTACGGACATCCTCTGTCCTTATTGCTAATTCTACAGTAGTGCCTTCTTTCATCATAGCAATTCTCGTCCATTCATTGCACACGCCTCAGTGAACTGTCTATGTGATGCTGAGACAGTCCCGTCGCCAACGCAATTCCCAGATCTGGTCCGATAGAACGCAGGTGGGACCATCTCTGACATCAGTCCCAATGCCAGTATCCAGGATATCAAGGAACCGTTGCAGCAGCTGCGGACCAACTTGCCTCAGGAGAGGATGTAAAAGCTTTATGAGAGCCTTCTCAACTCAATCAGTGCATACGTTGTAAGTAGTCTGTTTAAGTTTTTATATTGGTAACGCCACGTAGCACTCTGTATGAAAATCACTGGCTGTGCTGTGTGCAGTCTGTGGCTGGTTTGTATTGTTATTGGCCATTGTAGTGTTGGGCAGCTGGATGTTAACAGCGCATAGCGTTGCGCAGTTGGAGGTGAGCCGCCAGCAGTGGTGGATGTGGAGAGAGAAATGGCGGAATCTTGAAATTTGTAAGACTGGATGTCATGAACTGCTATATACACTCCTGGAAATGGAAAAAAGAACACATTGACACCGGTGTGTGAGACCCACCATACTTGCTCCGGACACTGCGAGAGGGCTGTACAAGCAATGATCACACGCACGGCACAGCGGACACACCAGGAACCGCGGTGTTGGCCGTCGAATGGCGCTAGCTGCGCAGCATTTGTGCACCGCCGCCGTCAGTGTCAGCCAGTTTTCCGTGGCATACGGAGCTCCATCGCAGTCTTTAACACTGGTAGCATGCCGCGACAGCGTGGACGTGAACCGTATGTGCAGTTGACGGACTTTGAGCGAGGGCGTATAGTGGGCATGCGGGAGGCCGGGTGGACGTACCGCCGAATTGCTCAACACGTGGGGCGTGAGGTCTCCACGGTACATCGATGTTGTCGCCAGTGGTCGGCGGAAGGTGCACGTGCCCGTCGACCTGGGACCGGACCGCAGCGACGCACGGATGCACGCCAAGACCGTAGGATCCTACGCAGTGCCGTAGGGGACCGCACCGCCACTTCCCAGCAAATTAGGGACACTGTTGCTCCTGGGGTATCGGCGAGGACCATTCGCAATCGTCTCCATGAAGGTGGGCTACGGTCCCGCACACCGTTAGGCCGCCTTCCGCTCACGCCCCAACATCGTGCAGCCCGCCTCCAGTGGTGTCGCGACAGGCGTGAATGGAGGGACGAATGGAGACGTGTCGTCTTCAGCGATGAGAGTCGCTTCTGCCTTGGTGCCAATGATGGTCGTTTGCGTGTTTGGCGCCGTGCAGGTGAGCGCCACAATCAGGACTGCATACGACCGAGGCACACAGGGCCAACACCCGGCATCATGGTGTGGGGAGCTATCTCCTACACTGGCCGTACACCACTGGTGATCGTCGAGGGGACATTGAATAGTGCACGGTACATCCAAACCGTCATCGAACCCATCGTTCTACCATTCCTAGACCGGCAAGGGAACTTGCTGTTCCAACAGGACAATGCACGTCCGCATGTATCCCGTGCCACTCAACGTGCTCTAGAAGGTGTAAGTCAACTACCCTGGCCAGCAAGATCTACGGATCTGTCCCCCATTGAGCACGTTTGGGACTGGATGAAGCGTCGTCTCACGCGGTCTGCACGTCCAGCACGAACGCTGGTCCAACTGAGGTGCCAGGTGGAAATGGCATGGCAAGCCGTTCCACAGGACTACATCCAGCATCTCTACGATCGTCTCCATGGGAGAATAGCAGCCTGCATTGCTGCGAAAGGTGGATATACACTGTACTAGTGCCGACATTGTGCATGCTCTGTTGCCTGTGTCTATGTGCCTGTGGTTCTGTCAGTGTGAACATGTGATGTATCTGACCCCAGGAATGTGTCAATAAAGTTTCCCCTTCCTGGGACAATGAATTCACGGTGTTCTTATTTCAATTTCCAGGAGTGTATATTATGACTTTTGATGATTATTAAGGTAAATACATTGTTTGTTCTCTATTAAAATCTTTCATTTGCTAACTATGCCTATCAGTAGTTAGTGCCTTCCGTAGTTTGAATCTTTTATTTAGCTGGCAGTAGTGGCGCTGGCTGTATTGCTGTAGTTCGAGTAACCAAGATTTTTGTGAGGTAAGTGATTTGTGAAACGTGTAGGTTAATGTTAGTCAGGGCCATTCTTTTGTAGAGATTTTTGAAAGTCAGATTGCGTTGCGCTAAAAATATTGTATGTCAGTTTAAACACAGTCATGTATAATATTTCAAAGGGGATGTTTCATATGTCGTCCCTTAGCCAAGGATACACCTCACTGGAATCTTTTGATATTTTCTTGTAGTTTGTGTAATTAGTGTAGCTTTTGTTTATTGCTAGCGCGTAATTGTAGAGAGAATTTCCTTTGTAGTTGTAGTTTTTCATTCTTGTACAGTAAAACAGTTGTGGCATGCATGTAGATTTCCACCAAGTATTTCACAGCTGCGCTTGCAATTAACGAGATATCATTTTCAATGCTATGTTAATGTGTTTTCTTATTTTGCTCTTCAAATTGTGCTTTTCTGTGTTGTCGTGTGAAATATTGTGACAATAATGGCGTGTGAAAAACGTAATACTAGGCTCCAAAGTAAACTGAGAAATGACAGTGAAGACGAAAGCAGTATGTTCGCCACCGCGTAATGAATTAACTAATGTTCAAAGTAGTAATTTGGTAATTGTGCATAGGGAAATGGAGCGGGCGGCAAACAATGGTGTAGACAGTGAAACAATTAGTGAACAGGGAAGCATTATCGATCGATCGGTCGGCAACAGCCCGCCTCAGGAATCGGGAATGACAGGACACAATTTTACAAATACTGCAGATTCAGGTTTTGGGTCCTCACCGTTTTCTCAAATAAGTCAAGAAACTTTTTCTGCTTGTCAAAATGTGAATATTGCCGGTGCTACATCACTGCCGAAAAGCACTGAGGAGCATGTTTCAGACACCAGTCCATTGTTATTACACTTAATGCAACAAATGGGACAAAGGCTACAAAAGTTAGACACAATGGAACAAAATCTTCAAAAGTTAGACACAACGCTTGAACAAAATCAGAAACAAATGGGACAAAATCTTCAAAAGTTAGACACAATGGAACAAAATCATCAAAAGTTAGACACAATGGAACAACACCAGAGACAAGCACAGCAACACTTAGACGCAATGGAACAAAATCTTCAAAAGTTAGACACCACACTTGAACAAACACGTGAAGATTTAACTACTGAGTTACATAAAATCGAATCGAAATGTCAAAAAGTCTGTAGTGACGTAAAAACACAAATTTGTGAACATTTCCAACCTATTTTTTCGCGTCATGAAAATGCATTACAGAATCAAGAAGCAGCCATAAATGAACTGCAAACTATTGTTCATAAAAATAACGACACCTTGCTAGCTAAAATTGACTCAGTTGCATCTACCGATTCGGTTATGCATCTTGCAAAAACTCAGGAAAACTTAAAGGACACAGTACATTCGAATTCATCACAAATGGACACTCTGAAACTTGGTTCAGAAAAACTCCCTGAGGAAATGTGTTCACTATCGGAGAAAGTAGCCGAACTTTCGAATCAGTTCACTAACTTCTCTGCAAAGGTAGATGATGATCTGAATGACACAAGACCTGTAGCCATCACTGACACAGAAGAGTATGAACAATTAAGAAATTCAAACAAAATCAGAATCAAATTAATACGCAACACAAAAGAGAAATCCGGGAAGTACAAGATCAGTTGGCACAAGTAATACAAAAATTACGTATTTCAGAGGACACTCGCGCTCCAACACGGGAAGAGGGACTTAGAAATACGGAAAAGCCACAAAATAATAACACAGGACACTTCGGAAATTATGAAAGAAATTGGCAAGGTACACCGGATTTTGAGATGGAACCGCCGAAACGACGTAACAATGACCGACATGCGACTCGCTGACATGATGTTTTTAACTATAAGCTGTTTATTACCACACGTAAATTCTAAACATTTAAGAATTCTGGCAACGACATTCATCCACAAGCATGGCTCCATCAATTCTCTCATTGTTTTCCTCCCAACTGGTCATTAGAGCAAAGATTAGAATTAATGTGTGGCTATTTAGAGAATGAACCAGCTGTAAGAATGCGATCGGTCATTCACGATTGCCACAGTGAAGGAGAATTTTATCATGCCTTCCTCTCAGCATATTGGTCTCAAGCTACACAAGACCGAGTAAAACAATCATAATGATGAAACATTTCGAACAATCCGAATTTTCCAGTCTTGTGAAATATTTTGAAGACATGTTGCACAAGAATCAGTACTTGTCAAACCCATACAGCCCCTCAGAACACATCCTCATTTGCTAAATCAAATTACGTAAACATTAACGACATATCATTTTGGCAGGACGTTGCAAAGACGACATTGAAGCTTTTCAGGGACTCTTACAAGAATTAGAAATTTACACTGACAATCGCGGAACGCGAAAACAGGAACACAACAATTACAGGTCACATCTGTCGCAATTCCGCGATGAAAGAAATAATAATTGGACACGACAAGGCTATTCTCACAACACAAATCGTGGCCAAAACAGACACCACCCGTATGACAACCGTTGGCAGAGTAGTAATAATTACAGAGAAAGATCACATTTCCGTGGTAATGAATATAACAGATACAATCATAGAAACAGACAATATGGCAACCAGAACTATTATTATCATTGGAGACAGAATAATTTCAGACGCAACGGTCCACAGTGCAGTGATAATTCAGGGAGAAATTCTCCACCACTTAACCGACAAGAAGGAAACTACAGGAACTACCGACATGATGACAGACGATCTAATCGTAACGACAGACTTGAATTGCATCAGAACTGGCGAGATTCAAACAGAGCAGGGCACTCTCGACAAGGTGAATTTGTAGAAGTTAGGCCTTCTAATCCCAGTAACGACGCGCGCCAACAAAGAAACAGACAGTGACTCGCACCGCAGGCAGCCACATAACATAGACGCTAACCTTGAGAAAAATTCCAGTATTCTTTACCGACGTATACCACATGATAATTGCGTTGAAGTTGAAAGTCTGCGTACTAGGGAGAGTAAAGGTTTGCACCACATTTCACATGTAAAACCGTTTATTGAAAGATAATCTGCTTTTTAACTTTGTCTTTGCCATAAAACTTTTCACTTCACATTTCTAGTATGCTTTGCAGACTTAAGAAACTGTTACCATGCAACAATGTTTGAAGTTAACTATTCAGTCAGGAACCTGGGCAACTTATTTAGACAGTAATTACGAATGCATTGTTATAGTGAACAGACGACACAGTGTTATTGTGTGTGTACATTCTTGCTTGTTAGTGGCACGATTACGTAACGACTATCAGGCTTACATACTTAGAACTTATACTGCTAATGAGATTTAAATGCAACATTTTGGTTTGCTTGAAAAGATACACTTTATTTGAAGTACATTCGGTGAGATTAAAGATGACTTAGCATTTGGTTTCTTTGATAGCTACACGATTATATCATGACGCTATTAATATGTGACACAATTTACATTGTTGCTTTTGCGGTGTATCTGTTTTATATCTGCACAGTTTTTCTGTATTATTCTGGAAAGTAAAACATGTTTTAGCAGTAACTTTTGTGGTATAGCTACAATGAGACAGCCTTTTTCGTAGCACAACAATACGTCACATTATAGTACTTTCTTGATCACGGTAAGGTATGTAATAACTACGATGTATATACGAAAAGCATTTCACTTTCGTTTATGATGAGGTAAGTACAATGACTTCAGCAGAACTTTGCTTACAGAGGACGATAACTACGACACTTCCACAGTATTATCTTACAGCAAGACGCACATTTAGCGCTACAGGACACGCATTTGAGTGATTAATTTTGTACATAAGCCATTTATTTTTTAAGATTTTTGAATTACAAAGAAAGTTTTCCGTGATACATTTCATTGCATTGTTGTAATCTGTAACACCTGAGGGTATAATTACATTAATCCTCAGGGGGGTACACGCTTACTTTGTGTACCACGTGTCTGGCAAGCACAAGGAGCCCTAGCTAATATGGTATCTGCTTATACAACTGTAAACATCGGTACCATATTTCTCTAACACATAAATTACGCAGCTATCTGATCATTTAACGGAGAGAGACAAACATTTATTTTACTACATCAGTGACAGATGTTTACGTAATTACACAGTTGGATAACTTCACACTTATGAAATCGTATTTTGTCTGTATTTTGTGAACTGTTCATATGTTTTCGGAACCATTGTGATACTATAAGAGCTTTGAATGATGTATTTGGTATGGTATCATGATTTTTAAAGTACGTTTGAGGTAGGTGACACTATTGAAATGAGCAGAGAATTTTTTTTAGGTTTTGACATTATTGCAGAAAGCTACGACGTTTTTGAGATTTGACTGAGGTGTTATGATGTTATTTTTTTACGATGACGATTTGCGTTATGCTGTTGAGGTATGTTTATGATCAATAAGCTGATGCTATATGAGGAATTTGATTATGCTATATACTTTTTATGATGAAATATTGAAGTGTTGACGAATATGTATATGTGTAACAAGGTAAGGAATAATGAGTAGTGGTTAGGGACTCAGAATTGTGAAAAAGGGTGTTGAAAACCAAGAATCGTACTTTAAGAGTTATGAAATGTGTGTAAATGCGAGAATGTATCACAATGGCGGCGAAAATTATTTGGACACTCTTATATTTATAGGATTTTGTTTCTATAGATTTGCAACGTAAACTCTCGACCTGTGAAATTTTTATATGAGACTGTCACTGTAGTGCAAACTGGTTTCGTAAATATTTCGGTAAGAAAGTTAAGTGACCACCTTAACGTAATGCGCCATGGGCACCCAGCTGCGCAACAGTCGCCTGGAAAAAAATCCATTAGTGTGTGGCTTTCAGAGGCACAGGTGGAGAAAAGAAAAGAGGCCATTATCCTCGCTATTGACATTCCTTTGTAGAAAGCATCGCAAATACGACATGCTCAAACTTGAAAACACTTGATAACACTGTGGAGCTCTTAATGTATGATATTTACTAAAATGCCTAATGAAATGACAAGAAACATTTTACATCTATTGTCTTTCTAGTTGGGAGATTGATCATTTTGTTTAATATCTAGTTTCTAGCTGCACTGCAGCATTGGTTAAAATAAAATTTAATAGATGTACTAATATCACTATTTTCTGTCTACAGACCCAGTAAAGAATAATTTTATGATGTACTTTCGTATAAAAGAGAGCACAAATAGACATTTCCCTTCACAGGAATTGCAAAAATCATTTTTAACGGTTTGGTAACTTGTCTGCTAGAGTAAGTCAAGGTGATGCATCACTCTAGTGTTAAGATGTGACATGGGTATTACACATGGCCATTTTTACTGTAATATTTTTTCTGCTTGAGCTTTGTCATGTTTAGATATAAGTTATTGCATTTGCTGCTGCTGTTTGCCAGGCACAGTGCTACTGAATTTCACTTTGTATTACTCTGTTAAGCCAATTTTACGACTGATTTATTTTTCTTGTTGCTGCACATTGGCTCATATTAGTTATAATGTTACATTTTCTTTGCTAATTTATATTTATTGCTGCTAACTTTGCCAATTTCCTTTTTTCTCATTGCTGTTTGTGTTAATTGTTTTGTGCTGCTGCACTGCGTCGTCCCTTAGTTTAGCATCTGAGCTCAGTGGATTTAAGTTAGCTTAAGATGGGGTAGGCTACATAAGAGAACTAGTTGTGATGAATTGGAAGAAATGCATTTAGAAACTGTAAGAAAATGATTTGGCCAGAAAAGTATTTTGTAAGAGGATATGAACAAAAAAGTAGGGTTTAGGGACAACAAGTTTAGGTAGGATTTTCTTGGAAATAAATGATGAGGTAAAATAATGGAAAATAAATAATGAGGTAAGAAATATGTGAACATATAAATACAGAAAGAATGCTTGGATAGGATTTTTTTTTTTGATGGAAACAAATGTTGAAATAAGACAAAAGATCTATGGAATGAAGTTTTGGGTTGGACTGCAGTACCAAATGTTACACTGCAAACAAACCCTGCCCTGTCCCCTTGTGTTATCCCACTATGTGTTTGTGTACCCTTGGGTATTTGTGTTTTTCCTGTCTTTATGTGTTTAGCTGATGAGAGCTATGTTGTAGAATTTTTCTAATAATATGTTATTTTCTTTGTAAAGATGTTTATAGACGTTATTAATTCTGTTCTGTTTCAATGCTCATGTTTAGATATAAGTTATTGCATTTGCTATTCTCATTATTTTATATATTTACTTATGTCATAATTCCTGTAACACTGATGTATATGTTTATTTCTATTCTTTTGTAAAGCCCGTATTATTACAAATGTTATCTGTATTGTTATGTTCTTTAATGATGTATTCTGTACCTTTGTAATTGTATTCTTATGTTGTAAATTTATAATTGTATGGACACCAGTTCTTCAAATTAAGTATCATTTCACTGCACACGTTTCTGTTGGTCATAATATATGCACAGTATGTGAGCAGTTGGGACTGTTAGTGTTTGCACGTGTGTCAATAATTCAGCAAGGGACTGGATAACAGCATTGCTGGTTCTAAGGACAATTCCAGAAACTTTGTGAGTGCACAAGTGGTGGTTCATGGACTTGCCATATTATCCGCAAGACTCTTCGATGGTGATTTGCATCTGCACAGTCGCAGAAGATGGCTGCTGGCCATCTCTACAAGGACTACAGTGGGTCTACACCTTTGATGATCCATCAATACCATTATTTCTACAAGGACTGCAGTGGGTCTGCACCTCTGGTGGCCCACCAATACCATAATCTCTACCAGGGCTACAGTGGGTCTGCTCTGTGATGACCTACCTACCAGTATTCTTCTAAACTTCGAATGACTCTGCTGTGGGTTTGCTCTGTTGTGGCCCATTACCTGTCCGCATGTCAAGAGTCAGCAGTGTCTTTTCGTCGGAAGGACAACACTACTTCTTCAAGACTGCATGGAAACCTACTACTTCCGTGTGCATATTCTTTTACTGCTCAGACTTTGAGAAGAAAAAAAAAACACTGCAATTTTACCATGATGAATGATCAGGACTGTCTTTATGGACTCTGAGAAAATTTTAGCTTTTGACCAACATTGTATCAATAAGTGTGTGCATTTGATTTCTTTGTTATTGTAATTATGAAAAATTTTTTCAAATCTGTATTGGCCACTGCCCAAAACAATTTGTAAAATTTTTTGTGGGGAGCATGGGGGCTATGTAAGTAGGCTGTTTAAGTTTTTATATTGGTAACGCCACGTAGCACTCTGTATGAAAATCACTGGCTGTGCTGTGTGCAGTCTGTGGCTGGTTTGCATTGTTGTTGGCCATTGTAGTGTTGGGCAGCTGGATGTTAACAGCGCGTAGCGTTGTGCAGTTGGAGGTGAGCCGCCAGCAGTGGTGGATGTGGGGAGAGAAATGGCGGAATTTTGAAATTTGTAAGACTGGATGTCATGAACTGCTATAAATATTATGACTTTTGACGACTATTAAGGTAAATACATTGTTTATTCTCTATTAAAATCTTTCATTTGGTAACTATGCCTAACAGTAATTAGTGCCTTCCGTAGTTTGAATCTTTTATTTAGCTGGCAGTAATGGCGCTGGCTGTATTGCAGTAGTTCGAGTAACCAAGATTTTTGTGAGGTATGTGATTTGTGAAACGTATAGGTTAATGTTAGTCAGGGCCATTCTTTTGTAGGGATTTTTGAAAGCCAGATTGCGTTGCGCTAAAAATATTGTGTGTCAGTTTAAACACAGTCATGTATAATATTTCAAAGGGGGCGTTTCAACGTACAGGCCTGACGGGGTCCATAGTCATACAGGTAAGTGAATGCATACTGCCAATTTGTTTGTAATTTTAACTCAACATTGGAACCACGGAAATAACGTCATATAGCCTCTCAACCCGTGAAGCTTGATTTCGGTTCTTCCTTCCCCTATGGGTGATTCACATTTTTTTCTGGACCAGTGTAGATAAAGTATAAGGACCAGTAGAAATAATTCAACTACGCAGGACATGTTCAATTTAATTCACGAAACGAGAAAAGGTAAATGTGTAGTAAATGGAGTATTTCAAAGGGAACACAGACATCTAAAAAATAAGGTTGACAGAAACTGTTAAATTGCGAATTAATGACTAGACAAAGAGCGAAATCATAGCGAGGGGGTTGATGCTGCCCTCTGAAGAAAAGAGAAGTACCTATTCGAATATCAATAACTCAAATGAGACGTCGGTATTAGACAAAGAAGGAAATGATAAAAAGTGGAATGATGAAGTAGAAGAGCTACAAAACGGGAATTGACATGAAGGCAATATTATAGACAGATGTAATATCTACTATTTATTTTTGCTATTTATTTTCGGTACTCAGATAAATGAAGAAGAGTGTGGTATGTACATCTAGATACGTAGACGGCCATTGGGTTTTCCGTTTGCCTGATCGGACATACCCACTGCTTCCTATATATATAGGAATCTATAATTACATCATTGTAATAATAAAGATCACTTAATTTTATTGCCATTTACTTATCCTTGCACCAAGTATATGGTCCTTAGTCTCTCTCTCCCTCACAGTCTCATAGCACTCATTCAGTCTAACTAGAACGAAAAGATTCGCTATGTAATTTACTTTCAGAAAGATTTAACTGCCTCTATAGTTCACTTGATCTTTGATATGACGTCTTTCTGCATCAAATTATGTCAATGGGAATGTTTTTTCAGTCATCAGTTTTCCGACTCGTTTGATGCGGCCCTGCCATGAATGTCTCTCTTGGTCTTAGAGTACCGCTTGCAAACCTACACACTCAATCACTTTCTCGATGTATTTCAATCCCTGTCTTCCGCTACAGTTATTGTCCTCTAGAGCTCCCTCTAGTACCATCATGTCTTAACCGATCTCCTGTCATTTTCTCCCTTCTCCTTGTCAGTGTTTTCCACATATTCCTTTCCTCTCCGATAATGCGCAGAACATCAATATCTAATCCATACCTATTCCACGGATATGTTAACGTAGGTCTCTTCCTCGGTTCATAAAGTTATTTTTCACATAACAGAGTGAAGGCGGATGATGAAATATCAATCACGTAATGTGACCTGTGATTTGTCATCAACGGGTCTGGAACCTAGTTTATACTGTCTAAAGAAATACACATCTAGGGGCTGACAGTATTTGGTGGCATTATCTGTAACGTAACATACTTGCTGGGAAAACATTACTCCAACAGACTGTAGTCTACATGCCTTGACGATTAATTACAAATTAATAGACAATTGTCACCAAAATGTTCACATAGGACCGAAATGGAAAGGCTTTTCATGTGCTCTTTGGTCATGTTTCCACTTTTACTCGTTTCAGTATGCTGGTCCGTGGACACATTACTGCTAGATTATTTGCAAGCTGCGGACCAAACTTCCTCAGTGTTTCCCGCACACAAATGTAGCGCTGTTCACCAATCTACAATCCATCGATACAGCCACATATATGGTGTAGTAGTGTATGAACTGATTTTACCACAACAGCTTTTGATTCTTCACTTCCATGTGATAATGCTGAAGAAGATGATAGTTCACAAAAAATTGGCTCTGTGTCAATATTCCATACGTGTGCCTTAAAATGATTATATTCTTAATGAAGATTTTGCTCTTAATGAACATGTTCATATCTGCCACAAATGCTTCTGCTCTCTTTCTAATAATATGGTCCTTTCAGTCTATTTGCTCGCCATGACTCTAGTGATATGCCTCAACGAAATACTACATTCTCTGAAGCCCCAGACGAAATGCAAAGAAGTACTGACAGATTCTTTTACAGCCTTTTTGTTTCCTTTGAAGTGGCCAGGATCCTGCCATTTCCTCATCACATAATCTAAAATTATCTTGCAGTTGGATTTTGGATGGGTGCAGTTATAACGGTTCACTTTGATAACTGCAGTTGAATAATTCTGATTGATATTGTCCAATCTTCGGTCACCAACACAAGACAGCGCCCTGGGTTGTGAAGGAATTGGGGTGAAGGTGTGTATATACTCCGATTTGTAGTTCATTCATCTTCTGTTGAGGACATAAAGTTATTAGAACTCGCATGGCCATGTGCAGATTCTTCTCTGTCACCAAACTTACAAGCACCAGTTTTATCCAATTTGTCAGTATGTCTTCTTTTAGTGTTCAACCCTGAGGTTGGTTTGCAGCAGAGCACCATTCCTCTCTTCTGTCTGCCTTCCTCTTCATTTCCACGTATGTGTTACATCCAATGTCACTCACGATCTGTTGCATGTATGATATCCTTGGTCGCCCCCGCCGATTCCTTCTCTCAATAGCTCCTTCTGTTATGGTTCCAATGACGTTGTTGTGTCGTAAGATGTGCCCTACAAGTGTGTCTCTTCTTGTTTGGATGTGCCTCGAGAGAGATCTGGTTTCCTGTACTCTCCTAAGCACCTCTTTATTTGTTACTTTGTGTCGCTTGCTGATCTTCATCATCCTTCTGTAGCACCACATCTCCAGGGCCTCTAGCCGTCTTCTAACTTCTCTTCCAGTTGTCTAAGATTCACATCCATATAGGACCACACTCCGAACAAAGCCTTTCATGATACGTTTCCCTATTTTCAGACTAATTTTGTTGCTGGTGAGTAAGTTACTTCTCAGATTAAATACAATTTTGGCCTTTTGTATTCTGGTCGCAATTTCATTCCGGCTTCTATCATCTCTTGTGATTTTACTTCCCAGGTAAGTAAATTCCTCTATCACTTCCAGCTCCTCTCTTCCATTTCTCATTCTTAGAGGTTCATATTCTGCTTCTGTACTGCATGCCATCACTTTAGTCTTTTTTTTGGTTATCCTTATTCCTTACTGACTGCATAGAATTTTTTCCATTGTTCTAGATCTTATTTTGCCTCCGTAAATATAGCAATGTTGTTGTTGTTGTGGGCTGCAGTCCTGAGACCATGTAGCTCTCCATGCTACTCTATCCTGTGCAAGCTTCTTCATCTCCCAGTACTTACTGCAACCTACATCCTTCTGAATCTGCTTATTGTATTCATCTCTTGGTCTCCCTCTACGATTTTTACCCTCCACGCAGCCCTCCAATGCTAAATTTGTGATCCCTTGATGCCTCAGAACATGTCCTATCAACCGATCCCTTCTTCTGGTCAAGTTGTGCCACGACTCCTCTTCTCCCCAATTCTATTCAATACCTCCACATTAGTTAAGTGATCTACCCATCTAATCTTCAGCATTCTTCTATAGCACCACATTTCGAAAGCTTCTATTCTCTTCTTGTCCAAACTGGTTATCGTCCATGTTTCGCTTCCATTCATGGCTACACTCCATACATATACTCTCAGGAACGACTTCCTGACACTTAAGTCTATACTCGATTTTAACAAGTTTCTCTTCTTCAGAAACGCTTTCCTTGCCATTGCCAGTCTACATTTCATATCCTCTCTACTTAGACCATCATCAGTTATTTTGCTCCCCAAATAGCAAAATTCATTTACTGCTTTAAGCGTCTCCTTTCAAGACACTGTTCATTCCATTCAACTGCTCTTCTAAGTCCTTTACTGTCTCTCACAGAATTACAATGTCATTGGCGAACCTCAAAGTTTTAATTTCTTCTCCATGGATTTTAATACCTACTCCGAAATTTTCTTTTGTTTCCTTTACTACTTGCTCAATATACAGATTGAATATTATCATCTGCATAACGTAGCATATCTATCTTCTGCTCATTAATTTTGATGCCCGCCTCAGTAGTTTCTCGAACTTGGACTATAGCTTCCTGGATGTAAGCTTTGAATTTAAGTCAGTATGTAGCTCTGTTAAATCACCACACAATTTTTGTATTGTGATGTCACATAACATGCTGCAGTAGGCTCATCCTCTCTTTTCTTGGTCAGTTTTTGCGCTCCATCTACGACTGCACACTTGATGGGAACCTATATAGCCACACATTCAGTACGGCCCTGGTAATGGAGACCACCAATCAGTGCACCTCTTCCTGAGCGACACTGGTGAGGTACAGTACAGACTGTTTCTATTGGAGGATGGCCCGGCGGCTGCCGCAGCCCTCCGCAGAACGAACGAGTGAGGGCGGCCCTGGCCGGTAATTAACTCAGGACGAGGCGAGGCGGCCACACGTTGGCGGCCAGTGGATGCGATCAGCGCCGGCGCTCTGGGCGGCAATTTAGTCGCCATTAGTCGCGGGGCGGCGACTAAAACGCGGCCGGTCGGCCCGCCGGCCTTCCGCCTCGCCGCCGTACATGAAAGGCGCGCCGATGCACAGGCGGCGCCGCCGAAAATGCCGACACTCAAATTAGCACCGGCAGCCCGCGGCCGTGATGAAAGGATGCGCGCCGCCGGCAGCGCCGCAGACGGCGAGTGGCCGAACTGAGGCTGTTGCCGCTGCGGCGCCCGCTTTGTGGCCGATGGGTGGATGAGTCGGAGCGGCGCAAAGAGCGGACCCTGGAGAACTCCGCGCTTTACAATTCGCCCCGAGCGAGACAGGTGCTCTCCCACGACGAGTCGTATTTGTGTTCCCCGGCCGCCGCCTCCAATTAAAGGAGGCTCCGGTGTCGGTTGCGATGAACGACGACAGAGGGATATCTGCTTTTCAAATACGGCATCCGGGTCAAATGATATATAGTGGCCAAGCGTTGCTGCGTAAAAAGTAACCTACAAAAAATATTTCGGTATACAGAAAGGAACTCTGTGTTTGTACACGTCTTTATTACTAAGCTTGCTTGTAGTGAATACCTGAGTTGACGTTCACCTCACAGGAAATGAAATCTCTAATGTCAAAACTCTTTGCTTTCGAAGGTTAAAAATCCTGCACTGTAAAAAATGTGTGTAACATCGTATTACTACTTTCGCCACCATACACCACACATTTTATCGTATAAGAGGGTTTCACAGGCTTTCTGTCTGGGTTTACATCGTAAATTCCTTAACTGGGAGTGTAAGATGGTGCAGGTAAATGAACTCTTGATATTCTGCCGAGACAGCAGACTCGATGTAATTGAGTAAAGTGTAGTGTATGTGACGACACCACTGGACAAATGAAATTGTATGGCATCCCTTTTTAAATCATGTATACTCTTTACTGACCAAACAGCATCAGAGAATTCGTTTCTCAGTTCCCCATTGCAGCATCCTGATACGACGAATCCACGACCAGTGCTTCCACTGCAGCGAATGGGGCATAATCCAATAGAAGCATGTTAGTGGATTTCGGATCAAGTACGATGAGACGTGACGGATTTGAATATCTGCAACGATGATGTCGCCGTATACAGTTGCTCTACTACAGTGATCCCAGGACTTCTGAAACCTTTACCCCTAAGTGTAAGAAGATATTCACTGGTACCCCTGCCACCATGGACATGAACGCCCAATTAAACTTTAGAATGAAAACAAATTTCTATGCCGGAAGGTGTGGCCGAGCGGTTTTAGGCGCTACAGTCTGGAACCGCGCGACCGCTACGGTCGCAGGTTCCAATCCTGCCTCGGGCATGGATGTGTGTGATGTCCTTAGGTTAATTAGGTTCAAGTACTTCTAAGTTCTAGGGGACTGATGACCTCATCAGTTAAGTCCCATAGTGATCAGAGCCATTTGAACCATTTGAACAAATTTCTATGAATTTCTTCTTCTTAAAATGATGAAATGTACGTGACATTTAGTTTTTCAAGGTGTTTTATTAAACCATGAACTAATGGCGCAATGAGACAATCGATAATGCTCTACCTCCTCGCCCCTCCCCCTTAAATGTTTCAGTTCTAATTGAATTGTGAGTGCTACCCGAAATATCTTCTGAGGAAGCATTGAGGGTACACACTTGTTACAAAACGTGCTTGGAAGACTTCAGGCTCGCAATTCCGTGTGCCCAATCACTGCCACCACTGATGAAAATATTAATAACGTATAGGTATGACAGCAGTTTAATAGCCGTTACACACTTAATGCTGTGTTGTTCTGTCACTTACTTCGTTTATCTGTTGGGAAGTGAAAAGTAAAGCCATTTGTAATCCAATGCGGGAACTACCTACATATCGGAGAAGGCATTTGCATGAGTTGTTTAATGATGTATGATGTGTATGTCTCATTTTTACTATGATCGATGGATGGTAAAAAGTACATACTGTTTATGTAGTATATACTGAAGTGCCAAAGAAACTGGTTTAGTCATGCGTATTCAAATATAGAGATGAGAAAACGGGCAGAATACGGCGTTGCGGTCAGCAACGCCTATATAAGACAAGTGACTGCCGCGGTTGTTAGATCGGTCACTGCTGCTACAATGGCGGGTTATCAAGATTTAAGTAAGCTTGAATGAGGTTTTATAGTCGGTGCACGAGCGATGGGATACAGCGTCTCCGAGGTAGCGATGAAGTGAGGATTTTCCCATACGACCATTACACGAGTGTACCGCGAATATCAGGAACTCGGTAAAACACTAAATCTCCGACATCACTGAGGCCGGAAAAAGATACTGCAAGAACGTGACCAATGATGACTGAAGAGAACCGTTCAACGAGACACAAGTGCACCCTCTTCTGAAAATTGCTGCAGATTTCAAAGCTGGGTCATCAACAAGTGTTAGCGTGCGATCCATTCACCGAATCATCATTGATATGGGTTTTCGGAGCCGAAAGCTCATTCGTGTACCCTTGATTACTGCATGACACAAAACTGGACCCGTCAACACAGGCATTGGACCGTTGACGACTGGAAATATGTTGCCTGATCGGACGAGTCTTGTTTTAAACTGTGTTGAGAGGATGGACGTGTACAGGTATGGAGACAACTTCGTGAATCCATGGACCCTGCATTCAGCATTGTACTGTTCAAGCTGGTGGAGGCTCTGTAATGGTTTGGGACGTAAGTAAGCATCGTGTCTGATCACCTTCATCAATCGTGCCCATTGTGCATTCTGACGGACATGGGCCATTCCAGCTGGACAATGCGACACCTCACATATCCAGAACATTATTGAGCATATCTTCTATGGATTGCAATGTGCTGTTCAGAAGAAATTTCCACCCACTCATACCCTTACTGATTTATTGACTGTCGGCAGGACTCTTCGTGTCAATTCCCTCCAGTACTTCTTGAGACATTAGTGGAGTCCATGCAATGTCACGTTACAGCATTTCCGCATGCTCGCCAGGGCCCTTCACGGTATTAGGCAGATGTACCAGTCTTTGGCCCTTCAGTATATGTATACGAGGATTATCCAGAAAGTAAGTTCCGATCGGTCGCTAAATGGAAACCACGGTGAAAATTAGAAACATTTTATTTGCAATTTAGCTACACCTTCCACGTACTTCACTACCTAGTGGCCGCTCCGACTTAGATATTTGTCGGAGCGTTATACCAAATTTCCAACACCATCATCATACATGGCAGCCTCCTGTGCTTTCCGATAATTCTCTACGCAGATCTACAGTGCGTAGCCTGAGCCCAAGTGTTGTCTTCGTATCCAGCGTTTCATATGAAAAGAGAAGATACTCGGGGCGAGCCAATTAGGGCTGTGTTGTGGATGATCGAACACTTCCCATCGAAAAGGCTGCAGGAGCGTCTTCACTGCCCCTGAAGAGTGCGGCTGAGAATTGCCATGCACAAAAAAGTGCGTGGCAGTTGTGTTAGGTGGGCTGCATACATTAAGGTGAAGCCTCTCAGCGGGCCCTCCTACTTGGCGGGAGACATCGTTGTTCTAGGCACCTTTACTCGCTCACAGTGCGCTCACAACTGAACAGAGCGTCTTGATGCGCTCGACGGTAATACCAGAGACACTACTCAACACATCTGTGCAGAGCTTTATCGGGTTTTCATTGCGATGTCCATTTCGCGATCGATCGGAACTTACTTTCTGGACAACCCGACTTGTGTAATCGGTATTACAGTCCCACAAAAAGTGATAATAGGTATGATCATTTTAAAATAACTTAGTTTCATTAGTGGAATGCGGTGGAACCCTTTTGTTTTTAGCTCTGAGTGTTTAATTACCCCCAGGGTGGGAATTACTACTCTAGAACAAACATAGGTTTATACTGGTCTTGCCAACACAAGTGGAGTGTTGTAGAAAAACCTATCCTGTTGTACATGTGTCACAATAAGTCCCAAGGGTATCCTGTAGCACACATAAATAACATGCCGTCTCTTACAATTACGTATGTCTGTTGACTTAGAAAATTGACCATTAATCTGGAAATCATATCGTCAGCACACTGATTAACAAGGCATTGTCCTATTGGGAGTAATATGCACATGCCTTCCTGCAACCCTTGAAGCAACTTACCTTGTAAGTTATAGGTGAACCAACAGTTTAACACTGACTGCCACCATTGCCAGAAGTAAAAGAAGTGACGAGTGACAGACGAAACTTCCGGTCGCTGAGCCACTGAAACGCGAGGCTTTCAGAGATACAGACAGGCTCGTATTGGACGTGACTGACCCCAAGAGATATATTTGGCCATACTATTTTCATAGAAAGCTCCCCAGCAGCTGCTATCAGAGACTTAGGGAAATTGTAGTAAAACTAAACTTCAATATGCAGATGGGATCAGTTTCTTCATCACTGGGCCGTCTCGGCTTTCAACTCTCAGTTGTTTACTCTAGTGGTTACGATGACTAAACTATATAGTCGTGATGAAATGACTAACGTAGTCAGGGATAAGAGCAGCCTAGGTGCAAGATGAAATAGTTTTATCCTTCACAAAATGTAATGATGAACAGGTCTCAGTTAGTACTTCAGTACTTAGAATACACGCCACCCAAAAAGATGGAACATCAACAGGACAGTATACAAAGATCGAATTCCTGTGTCAGTGCATTTCACTATTGACTGAGTAATGTATTTTGTTGCCGACAACAACGACGCAGGTAAGCATTATTATTTGACATCGCAGTAACAACGCCATGTAGTCTGCTGTAAGTAAGTTTGTGATAGCTGATAACTGAAAGTGGTAGTAATTAAGAATCATTTCACAAGCAACTCTTTTTTTTTTTTTCAAATGTCCTTACGAGTTGTAGGGGACCATCTACACTAAATATGTTCAGTGCCATGAGCCCCAGGCAACAACTCTCTCTTGCTCCTTAACAACTGGCTCCCATTAATGTTCATCCACTTTTCTAGGTATTGTCTGGGTTTTGTACAGATTTTAGATAACCTTTCGATCTAACTCTATGAAAATCTGAACTATTCAGATGTTGTTGTTGTTGTTGTGGTCTTCAGTCCTGAGACTGGTTTGATGCAGCTCTCCATGCTACTCTATCCTGTGCAAGCTTTTTCATCTCTCAGTACCTACTGCAACCTACATCCTTCTGAATCTGCTTAGTGTATTCATCTCTTGGTCTCCCTCTACGATTTTTACCCTCCACGCTGCCCTCCAATACTAAACTGGTGATCCCTTGATGCCTCAGAACATGTCCTACCAACCGATCCCTTCTTCTGGTCAAGTTGTGCCACAAACTTCTCTTCTCCCCAATCCTATTCAATACTTCCTCATTAGTTATGTGATCTACCCATCTAATCTTCAGCATTCTTCTGTAGCACCACATTTCGAAAGCTTCTATTCTCTTCTTGTCCAAACTATTTATTGTCCATGTTTCACTTCCATACATGGCTACACTCCATACAAATACTTTCAGAAATGACTTCCTGACACTTAAATCAATACTGGATGTTAACAAATTTCTCTTCTTCAGAAACGATTTCCTTGCCATTGCCAGCCTATATTTTATATCCTCTCTACTTCGACCATCATCAGTTATTTTGCTCCCCAAATAGCAAAACTCCTTTACTACTTTAAGTGCCTCATTTCCTAATCTAATTCCCTCAGCATCACCCAACTTAATTAGACTACATTCCATTATCCTTGTTTTGCTTTTGTTGATGTTCATCTTATATCCTCCTTTCAAGACACTGTCCATTCCATTCAACTGCTCTTCCAAGTCCTTTGCTGTCTCTGACAAAATTACAATGTCATCGGCGAACCTCAAAGTTTTTATTTCTTCTCCATGAATTTTAATACCTACTCCAAATTTTTCTTTTGTTTCCTTTACTGCTTGCTCAATATACAGATTGAGCAACATCGGGGAGAGGCTACAACCCTGTCTTGCTCCCTTCCCAACCACTGCTTCCCTTTCATGTCCCTCGACTCTTATAACTGCCATCTGGTTTCTGTACAAATTGTAAATAGCCTTTCGCTCCCTGTATTTTACCCCTGCCACCTTTAGAATTTGAAAGAGAGTATTCCAGTCAACATTGTCAAAAGCTTTCTCTAAGTCTACAAATGCTAGAAACGTAGGTTTGCCTTTCCTTAATCTTTCTTCTAAGATAAGTCGTAAGGTCAGTATTGCCTCACGTGTTCCAGTGTTTCTACGGAATCCAAACTGATCTTCCCCGAGGTTGGCTTCTACTAGTTTTTCCATTCGTCTGTAAAGAATTCGTGTTAGTATTTTGCAGCTGTGACTTATTAAGCTGATAGTTCGGTAATTTTCACATCTGTCAACACCTGCTTTCTTTGGGATTGGAATTATTATATTCTTCTTGAAGTCTGAGGGTATTTCGCCTGTTTCATACATCTTGCTCACCAGATGGTAGAGTTTTGTCAGGACTGGCACTCCCACGGCCGTCAGTAGTTGCAATGGAATATTGTCTACTCCGGGGGCCTTGTTTCGACTCAGGTCTTTCAGTGCTCTGTCAAACTCTTCACGCAGTATCGTATCTCCCATTTCATCTTCATCTACATCCTCTTCCATTTCCATAATATTGTTCTCAGATATGTACCAAATTCCAACCAGCATTGTAGACACATTTCAAAATCCATAGATGCTATTAATATACGCTAAAGAGATTTATTTGAACACTTATTAACTAAACTCCATCCGACCAGCCGCCGTGTCATCCTCAGCCCACAGGCGTCACTGGATGCGAATGTGGAGGGGCATGTGTACAGCACACCGCTCTCCCAGCCGTATGTCAGTTTACGAGACCGGATCCGTTACTCTCAATCCAGTAACTCCCCAGTTTGGCTCACAAAGGCTGAGTGCACCCCGCTTGCCAACAGCGCTCGGCAGACCGGATGGTCACCCATGCAAGTGCCAGCCCAGCACGACAGCGCGTACCTTCTGTGATCTGACGGGAACGGGTGTTACCATTGCGACAAGGCCGTTAGCCCATTTGAACACCTATTACTGGACATTAACATGGGACTTATCCAGCCTTTGCTTTTACGACAGCTTGAACTCTGCTGTGGACACTTTTCTTGTCAGAATTTCTGCAGAGGAATGGGAGCACATTCTTCATCAAGAGCCGAAACCAGATGAGGTGGTAATTTTGAATGCTGGGGGCTGGAGCGAAATCGACGTTCTGACTCATTTAAAACGTGCACAAATGGACTCGAATTCGGACTCTGCGCAAGCCAATCCATTTCAGGAATATTACTGACCTCAAACCATTGGCTCGCAGATTCTGCTTTGTAACACGATACACTGTTGTGCTGATGCAATCACAGTTTCTGAAGAGTTCTTGTACTGTATGCCGCATACAATGCTGTAAGACATCTTCACCTTTTCCCACATTCAACGTTTTCTTTCCATAAAGAGACTATACCCTACCCGTGAAAAATATACCCATATCCTAACACCACCTCCTCTGTACTTCACGGTTGACAGTACAATGGATGGCAGGTACCGTTCTCCACGCTTTCGCCAAACCCAATCCTTTCCGTCGTATTACCACATGGTAGTCATCCCCACCTAGCCTTTTCGAATCATCCACTGTCCAGCTGCCTCTTTACACGATCTGAAGCAACGTTTACCATTAACTACAGAAACATGTGACTTATGAGGGGTTGCTTTACCACTGTACCCCATGCTTCTTAACTCGCTATGCACAGTCATTTTACTTGGTGGACGCTTGGTAGCACTTCCGAACTCACGGAAGCTGCCTATGTATCATTTTCTACAGCTGCCCTCCGCAATGTTCGACGTACCCTGCATGCCAGTACAGGAGGTCTTCCTGGTATTAATTTAGCAGTGGTTATAACTCCGCGTTTCCATCTCAGTATATCACAGTCGACTTGAGCAGCTTTAGAGAGGTTGAAATATTCCTGGTGAATCTGTTTCTCGGTGGACATCTAGTTGCTTTTCTACTGACAACTCAATAACGCCTGCCTCCTTTAATGTTGGCGGGTACGACTCTTATGACATCTTGTGATCCGTTTTCCGTTACACATGGGTATTTGGATACTTTTGTACGGTAAGTTTCCATTTATCTGTGGCCGGCCGTTGTGGCCGAGCGATTCTAGCCACTTCAGCCCGGAACCGCGCGACCGCTACGGTCGCAAGTTCGAATCCTGCCTCGGGCATGGATGTGTGTGATGTCCTTAGGTTAGTTAGGTTTAAGTAGTTCTAAATTCTAGGGGACTGATGACCTCAGATGTTAAGTCCCATAGTGCTCAGAGCCATTTGAACCATTTGTAGCATTGTCTCATACAGCCGAATGTAAATGGCATCTTTGCACCATCCATTGGCGCTGTTCGGGTATTTGTCAAAACAATACCGCTATCCGACTGGTCGGGTTGTTTTCTATGATTCTGGACGTACTGCGTATTAGCAGAGTAGCGTAGTTCGACATATAGTCGATTAAGCTGAGGCTCATTCCTTCTAGTTTCAGGGAGTATGTGGTGTATGCAATCTTAAAATATGTTCACGTCATAGCAGCAAGGAAACCGCTTGTATTTTTGCTCGACTCAGTTCTTTGGGCCGTCAACCAAAATTTAAGTTAAATATTTGTTTATTACGAGTACATTCACCTTGTCTGCCAGTTTCCCGATTCTTCTTGCATTTGCTCAGCTAGAACTTAGTATCGTTCGCCGTTGTAAGCTGCCGTTTGGTAAATATCCTCTTCCACTTTGGTTTCTCGTTTATTACGTACTAAGGCCTCTGGAATTGTCTTGTTTTTGTCCCTATGAGTGTGAGTACAGTGTTGGTAGGATTTATCGCTGGACTCGTTGATCTTTGTATATGTTCATATCTTCCTTCAGCTTGTCAACGTATTCAGTAGTAAATATCCCTAAATCATGTGGGTAATCCTTACAATCTGTCCGTGAGTTTTCCACACTCAGAAATGTATAGGATAAGGGATTTTGCGCAGCAGTAGGTCGAACGAGATGACGAATAGTAATATAGATATCGGACACCCTTTTTTACTGAAAATTTCATCGGAAATTTTTCTGTTGCTTCTCTGTTGATGATCACTCCAACATTGGCTTTTGTCAGCAGTTAGAAAATTACAGCCCTAAATTTATTTTCATATTCTAGAGCATCCGTGACTGTCATGCGATATGTATGTATGTATGACCCTGTAGAATGCCGTTTTAAGTATGTTGTGTCTACTGCTGTGGGAGTGTGGTTGGTTGTTGCATATCCAACACGCTTACAGTACGTCAGAATAGCGTCGGGCATTGATCTGCCTTCTACAGCACACGTTTGGCTCGCACTAATATTTTTTGTCCATGAGCGTCTTTAGTAGTACGGCAAAGCATCGGACTACGACTTTATTTGATTTCCCGTAACACTACCTTAACATTTACGTGTCGTTCTAACCCACCAGTAACAAATCTAGGCGCCCCCTCCGAATTGCTTTCAAGTCTTCCTTTAATCATAACTGGTACGGATCTCAAATACCCGAGTAGTCCTCAAGAATAGGCCGCACTAGCGTCCTATATACGTTCTCCTTAAAGGTGATTCATACAATCCTGGAATTCTCCCAATAATCCGTAGTCAACCTTCCCTACTACAATCCTCACATTCTCATTCCGTTTGATATCGCTTCGCAGCGTTACGCCTAGATATTTAAACGATCTGACTGTATCTAGCAGGAGACTATTAATGCGGTATCCGAACATTACAGATTTGTTTTCGCAACTGATCCGCATTAACTTACATTTTTCTACATTTAGAACTAGCTGCCATTCATCTCACCAACTAGAAATTTTGTCTAATTCATCTCGCATCCCCCTACAGTTACTCAACTTTGACACCTTATTATACACCACAGCATCATCGCCAAACAACCGCAGACTGCTGCCCTCCACGTCGGCCAAATCATTCACGTATGTGGAGAATAATAGCGGTCCTGTCACACTTCCCTGAGGCTCTCTTGACAATACCCTTGTCTTTGATGATCACTGGCCGTCGAGGATAGCATACTGGTTTCTATAACATAAGAAGTCTAAAAGCCACTCCCGCAGCCGATTGCATATTCTCGTATATTTTTTAACAGCCTGCAGTGGAAAGAGCGTTTGGCGTCATTGGCCGTGAGGTCCCTTACGGGGCAGGTCCGGCCGCCTTGGTGCATGTCTTATTTCATTCGACGCCACATCCTGCGCGCCGGATGGGGATGAAATGATGATGAAGACAACAGAACACCCAGTCCATGAGCGGAGAAAATCCCCGACCCACCCGGGAATCGAACCCGGGCCCGTCAGGACGGAAGTCCGTCACGCTGACCATTTTTTTTTTAATCTCATTTTGTTCGCTTCGTTCATTGCATCTGCTCGGGGCGGACGTCGTAAGACATCCGTTTAAGTTCGTTGTTGATCGATTAACTCAGTTTTTTTATTACAGAGGGCAGCTAACCCTCTGAGCGAACACGCTGAGCTACCGTGCCGGCGTCATTCAGCTATAGGGGCGGACAACAGCCTGCAATGGTGTACCGCATCCATAACCGTAAGGATTCGCGACATGCCGCTCAGGAGACTAGTAGTCACATTATTTTTTTCGGAGATTTAACTCTAGAAGAGTTCTGTAAAATATTGCTGTATTTTATATATAATGCTGAGCAGTGTCACGATGCATTCCCCTTTCGGTTTGCGTACTTGATGATTTTCTTCTGTCTGCTTGGTTTTCACGCGATCTATGTGATGTGTTGATAAATCGTCCTTGTCAAAGGACACATCGATGTACTTGCAAGTGTCACCTGTGTTTCTGACTTTTTGATAAGTAACAGTTTCGCCTTGATCTTGTTTTGGCAAAATAATGTTTGTTCCTGGTGGCACCTCGAAATTATGGCATGTAGAATTCCGAAGACCATCTTCGCCCAAAAACTTTTTATATGATGTAGTTAATGATAGTTTGTCGTATGAACAGCTTCTCACAAATCGTCCACCTAATGAGAGCGCTGCCGTAAGCCTCATTTTTTTTCAAACTCTGCTCCACCGGAGTGAATTTCGTACTGTACAGACTAGTGTCTTGGAGATGTTATATGTTTGGTTTCCAGACATTCTGGTGGCGGTATTTAACTATGTAAGTAGCGTGTACGCGGCGAAGTATGTTCAGCGGTGTGAGAAACTAGCATGTTACCACATTTGGCCGTCGACTATTTGTTGGGAACAGAAAAACGATATTTGAAGATGGGTGATTCTGCTTCGTCATTGTGGATAGTAGAACGTGAACTCTTGTGCTGGGTGGGCAGAGATGCCACCACAGGTCTACCAGGTGCTATTTATCACCATAGTCTGCAGTCCGCGAGCTTTGTTTGCTGTGGGGACCTGGTCTTCATTAGAGAAAACATAATTAAAGTGGCCTCCTACGATGGTTCGCTCAGTGTGGCTTTGGCGCTACTAGGGGACGTTAACTAGCATTGTTGGTTACGAAGCTATAAGCAGCAGTACGTCTTTTACAAAAATCAGCCTTTCTATCTTTTATTCGATAGTAAACTTCCTTTGATCAAGACCTGTCCAAAAAGTATCATATATTCACCTACAAACGACATTCAACTTAACAAAAGAAAAAAAAAAAACAGTAATGGGGTCTTCAAAAATATTCTATAATATTTCATTGTTGCTATAAAAGAGGGTAGAACATTCAAAAATCCTCAGAGAGATTATTACGGATAGAGATGCACTCATCCACGCAACGGCGAAAAAAATTCATCGTTCGTTCCAACGTTGCCTGGCGCAGTGAATTACAACCGGGTCCGATACGTTGGTGCACCTTCTCTGTACCTCTCAGAATATCTTTGATGGCTTTTACGCATCCTGAAGGAAAGGAAGTCCAGAAAAGTCCTGAGATCTAGCAGACCAATCCACCTGATTCGTAATCCAATAGATGTGGCAGAATACCATCGGTACGGAAGGTCCTATGTGCTGGACATCCATCTTGTTGGTATCACATAAGCAGTTGGGTTCGATGCGGCACTTCATCGAAGAGACGATGAAGACTTCATGGAGGAACTGGCCGTACACTATGCCTTTTAGGATACCACTGATGAAGTACGGATTAATAATTGTAGTACAGAGCATCCAACACGAGACAATAACTCTCCATTGCCTTGATGTTTCATCTTTCTAAACCATCGTGGATTTTCACTGGACCAATAATGCAAATTTTTTGTATTTACAGTGGCGAAAGTCGCCCACACTGATATCATTATACAACAACAGTCAGAAGAGAATACATGGTCCAGTTTCATGCATACTTAATTCCGATACGGCACGGATGACAAACGGGTCCATTACAGCGTGCACTTTAAATGGCGTGCCATCTAGAGAAGTACTCCAATGTTGGAGTACACGGTACGGTACTATTTTTATGGGGAAAATGTCAAAATTGTATAACACAGATTCACTGTAAATTCTGACAGTATATCGATCAAATGCATCGTCACATTCAGCCGTAGCTAAATGCTACTAACTATTTGACCAAGGCCTCACAGATGTAGGTGGCAGTTATGGAGAAGCAAAGCCATCGACGTCGACCATAGACGACGGTTTCCAGACAATCGAGGAAGTGATACAGAGTAATCCTAGATTTTTCGACAGTGGGAATTTCACACAGCGGTTTTCGAGTGGAACTGATTTGTATCAACTAGGAATTGAACGATTAGTAAGATCGTTACGACCGTTGTTTACAGGTGGAGTCGGTCACGGTGTTGAATTAAAGTGTCATATATCTGTGTCAGTTTGAAGCGTAGTGCAGCATTCAGTAATGCTTGGCTTGCGACAGCAATGTGTAACATACTTTTTAAAGTTACGTCGTACGTGTCTTTTGTTTGAGAGGAACATTCATCGGTAAAAACAACATCGGAGGACTCGGTAGCGAGGATTTTCTGCTGTGCTCATTGACAGAGCTGCATGGAGGGAACTAGAAATCATTCCTATTAACGTTTTGGGGCTGTTGTACATTATAAGGATGTAACTGGTGGCCCCTTGGAATGACATGTACACTAGAATTAGGAATGCCAGTCTCCTGTTGAAGACATACAAATTTATTTCCACTGAAGCGAGACGAGTAGTATCGACGATAATACCTGTGCAAATGCTACGACTTTTTTTGCGGTAAGTAGAAACATTCCATTTCTAGAAGCATGAAAGCTCTATGGGGAAACATCTGTCAGGAAGGTGTGATCCTGTCAAGATATACCCCTCTACTGCAGCATGCAAAATGTTGTGCTGAATAATTCAGACAACGTTGGAAAATTAGAGAAAATTTTAGTAACAGGGAAAAAAAGACATCTGAAGGATGTGGCACAGGTTTCAGTTTTGGGTCCACTCTTTTTCCTTAAAGAAGTGACTGAACTTCCACTCAACATTCAACAAGCAAAATTGGTACTTTTAGGATACTATACTAGGGATACAATAAATCCTATTAGAGATAAACCAACAGAAACGTTAGTAAACGATATATTCCAAAAAATTATTAAGTGGTTCTCTGAAAGTGGACTCTTCCTAAATTTTGGAAAGTATAAAAAGCACACTACTTTCAGTTCTGTGCAATAAATAGAGCCAGACCAACAACTGATGTAGCGGACGAGGAGAAGTCAATAAACAGGGTAGAATGCTCCAAATTTTTGGGTGTACATATTGATGAGGATTTGAACTAGAAGAAGCATATTACGTAGCTTCTCAAACAGCAAAGTTCCACTACTTTTGCTCTTCATGCAGTTGCTCACCTTGGAAAGAGAAGTATGAGACTCCTGACATATTTGGCTTACATCCACTCAATAATGCCATATGGAAGTATTGTCTGTGTTAATTCATCAGTTAGAAAGAAAGTGTTGATTGCACATAAGCGAGTAGTAAGAACAATAGGCGGTGTTCACCCACGGGCGGTATGTAGGGGTACTTCTTTAGGGAGCTAGGCCTTTTATCTGCACTGTCACAATACGTACATTTGCTAATGAAATTCATCATGCATAATTCATGACAATTTGAGAAGAACTGTGATGTAGATACCTACAACACTAGAGAGAAAAATGACCATTATTACCCCTTGTTAAAGCAGTTAGTGGCTCACAAAGAGTTCAGTATGCTGCAACGAATATTCTTGATCTTTGGCACATTAACACGAAATATCTGACAGATAGCGAAGCAAGCTTTATGTATAATTTGAAATAATTTCTCCTGGACAACTCCTTCTATTCCACTGATGAATTTCTGCTTAGAAACTAGTAGCCACGGAAATAAAAAAAGAGTAGCTACATGAGTAGATGTACTATTGATGTTCATTAATGTTAACAATTATCATACATACATATCCTCTTAAATGTCTCGCTCCACATTATTCCGCTAAAATAATCTTTCAGATGATGTTACTAACTTACTGTGAAGTTCCTCTGCCAGAGTAGCATTATGCCTACCTTCAAAGACAATTAAAGAAATGTAATGATGACACAGTTTCTTAATCAAGGACTGCATTACACACAACAACATTTGCTTGATTCGGTTTTTAATTTGTTTGTTGGGAAAAAAATTATTTAAAGTCCTGAAAATAAATGGGACGCAGCATGTATCCAGAATGAACACTTAAGGTTGATTCCTCGGAGCATCTTAAAAATGAGCACAAAAGACGTAAGGAGGACACCTCCTGAATAACCAGTGTTTTTCTTCAAGTAGTATTTATTCAACTGAACGTTCTAGTTCACCGAATTTAATTTTTTCGGCGTTCTTCACGTGCTGTAACTGAAAAGGAGCGATGATATTCCACGTAATATGCTGAAGCAACAAGCTGACAATTCAGCTCCACCTGATTCTCTCCAGGTCCGTGCTTTTAATTTGGAGCAGGTAATACCCAAACGTGACACTCCCTGGCGCAAAGAGGAGGAGGAAAAAAATTAATTCGGTACACGAGGCCAGGAGCGAGATGGGGTAAAAGCTGGGAGCCGAGCAAAGTTTTCGGGCCACGAGTGCCCCAGGGACTGTTGGAGGCGCGGCCGGTCCTCGTCGCTGTCGGAGTAGTAAGGTGGGGAGGAAGGCTGGGGGGAGGAGGGGGAGGGGTGAGAGGGAAGGTAGGAGGGGATAGGGCGTTAATCCGGCGGCGCTGATCGCGAGGACTGCGCCCTAGCGGGGGCGGGCCGCCTGTCCGCAGGGCCTAATTCCCTGCCCTGCCCTACCGGACGCCTGCCGTGTCTTTCATTCCGCACCGCCGAGCGAATAAAATGGAAATTAAGTAGATTCCTCTCGGCTCTGCCTAACATTAATATGTAACAGTCAAGAGAGATGTTGTCCTGGCAAGGAGCGGGATACTGGTTCTGCCACAGCGTACGGGATCGTGCCTTGAGATGCTGTCAGGATTTTTTAGGTCCGTGTCGCATAGACTGTCGTGTATCGTACCGCTGACAATTTGCCAGCGAAGATGAAATTTATGCGCTCGACAACTGGATCGGAATTTAATTCCAGTCAATGACAACAAAAACAAATTGTCACCATGTTACCAATTGCGGTCCGTAATGACCACCATCAGACCTGTGAGGAAAACAGTATATAATGAACTTAAAAACACAACGACGGAAAACAAAAATCGCAGCACCAATAAGGAGTTGTGCGACATAACCGACAGTTGGTAGACGTGTTTATAGATCTGAAAGATGATTTCATTTCAAATTTCGCGCCAATCGTATAAGAGTGGTGCTAGTAGCACCACAATGAAGACGAAAATCAGGTTTTTGCTTCAAATACACGCTGTAAAAGTCGTGAGCGTTAGTCAGCTTTGAGATTGGACGTGGTGAGTTGGTGTTAGTCACGAATGTCTTTAAGACGACAAAGACGCCATTATCAACACGTCACTGGGTTCGAACGAGGTCGTGTAATAGGATGTTCCTTCTGCGATCATGCAGAAAGATTTGACAGGAATGTAGTCCCCGTACATGCTGGCTGCGGTGGTGTCGCGAAGGTACGGTCGCAAGAAGATGGCCATGTCGCTCCACCCAAAGGGAAGAGCATTGTGTTTGGCTGCATATGCAGCAGCAATTTGAACAGGAATTACCACCACTGTAACACGAAGAAGGAGAGCTACGAGCCAGGCTCCCTGTAGCGTGCATACCACCAACCCCGAACCACCGCCATTTGCGACATTAGTGGTGTCAGGCAGGGGCTCTTTGCATGCCAAGGTGGAGGTCTGTTCTGATTTCTTATGAAAGCTGGTTCTGCATCGGTGCCAGTGATGGCCGATTTTTTGTTAGGCTGAGGCTGGTTGAGGACATGCATTCAACCTCTACGCGATGTAGAAATAATGGACGTACACCTGTAGTTAAGGTCTGGGCTGCGATTTTGTTTGACAACAGGAGCTCTCTCGTTGTTATCCCAAACACGCTCATTGCAAAATTATACGTCAATATGGTGATTCGAATTGTTGTGCTGCCATTCATGAACAGCATTCCTGGGGGTGTTTTCCAATAAGATAACGCTCACCCACATATCGCTGTTGTAACCCAACGTGCTGTAAGGAGTAGCAACATGTTGTCTTGGCCTCCTCGATCACCAGACCTGTCTCCAATCAAGCACATATGGGACATAATCGGACGATAATTCCAGAGTCGGCCACAAACGTCATTAATGGTTATTGAATCGATCGACCAAGTACAATAGGCATGGAACTCCCCCCCAAAAACTGACGTTCAGCAACTGTACAGCGGGGGTGGCCGAGTGGTTCTAGGCGCTACAGTCTGGAACCGCGCGATCGTTACGGTCGCAGGTTCGAATCCTGCCTCGGGCATGGATGTGTGTGATGTCCTTAGGTTAGTTAGGTTTAAGTAGTTCTAAGTTAGGGGACTGATGACCTCAGAATTTAAGTCCCATAGTGCTCAGTGCCATTAGAACCATTTGAACATATGTACAACACAACACATGCACGTTTGTATCCCTGCATTTACGATTCTTGCGGTTACACAGGTTATTAATGTACCAGCGTTTCACATTTGCACTGGCTTATACTTACATGACCCTGTAACCTTGGAATGTTTATCATTTAAATATATTAGCTAGACAAATGTATTCCCAAAATTCCATTACTCTACGTTAAATATTTTTTGGTGCTCCAATTTTTTTCCTTCAATGTATGATGTAACAATTACATCAGAATGTGTCTTACATCTCTCTAACATGATTAATCCAATGTGGCATTATCATAAGATATAAACAAAGGTAGTTCCGCATCGCTGAACAAGTATAATAATACAGTGCAACCCAGGCCACAGTGCTGTGATACATATAATGTGAACAATGTTGATGTTGTTGTTGTTGTGGTCTTGAGTCCTGAGACTGGTTTGATGCAGCTCTCCACGTTACTCTATACTGTGCAAGCTTCTTCAACTCACAGTACCTACTGCATCCTACATCCTTCTGAATCTGTTTAGTGTATTCATATCTTGGTCTCCCTCTACGATTTTTACCCTCCATGCTGCCCTCCAATACTAAATTTGTTATCCGTTGATGCCTCAGAACATGTCCTACCAACCGATCCCTTTTTCTAGTCAAGTTGTGCCACAAACTCCTCTTCTCCACAATCCTATTCAGTACATCCTCATTAGTTATGTGACCTACCCATGTAATCGTCAGAATTCTTCTGTAGCACCACATTTCGAAAGCTTCTATTCTCTTCTTGTCCAAACTATTTATCGTCCATGTTTCACTTCCATACATGGCTACACTCCATACATAAACTCTCAGAAACGACTTCCTGACACTTAAATGTATACCCAATGTTAACAAATTTCTCTTCTTCAGAAACGCTTTCCTTGCCATTGCCAGTCTACATTTTGTATCCTCTCTACTTCGATCATCATCAGTTATTTTGCTCCACAAATAGGAAAACCCCTTTACTACTTTAAGTGTCTCATTTCCTAATCTAAATCCCTCAGCATCACCCGACTTAATTCGACTGCATTCCATTATCCTCGTTTTGCTTTTGGTGATGTTCATCTAATATCCTCCTTTCAAGACACTGTCCATTCCGTTCAACTGCTCTTCCAAGTCCTTTGCAGTCTTTGACAGAATTACAATGTCATCGGCGAACCTCAAAGTTTTTATTTCTTCTCCATGGACTTTAATACCTATTCTGAATTTTTCTTTTGTTTCCTTTACTGCTTGCTCAATATACAGATTGAACAACATCGGGGAGAGGCTACAATCCTGTCTCACTCCCTTCCCAACCACTGCTTCCCTTTCATGTCCCTCGACAATTATATCTGCCATCTGGTTTCTGTAGAAATTGAACTAGCCTTTCGCTCCCTGTATTTTACCCCTGCCACCTTCAGAATTTGAAAGAGAATATTCCAGTCAACATTGTCAAAAGCTTTCTCCAAGTGTACAAATGCTAGAAACGTTGGTTTGCCTTTTCTTAATCTACCTTCTAAAATAAGTCGTAAGGTCAGTATTGCCTCACGTGTCCCCATATTTCTACGGAATACAAACTGATCTTCCTCAAGGTCGGCTTTTACCAGTTTTTCCATTCGTCTGTAAAGAACTCGTATTAGTATTTTGCAACCGTGACTTATTAAACTGATAGTTCGATAATTTTCACATCTGTCAACATCTGCTTTCTTTGGGATTGGAATTATTATATTCTTCTTGAAGTATGAGGGTATTTCGCCTATCTCATACATTTTGCTCACCAGATTGTAGAGTTTTGTCAGGACTGGCTCTCCCAAGGCTGTCAGTAGTTCTAATGGAATGTTGTCTACTCCCGGGGCCTTATTTCGACTCTGGTCTTTCAGTGCTCTGTCTAAGTCTTCACGCACTATCATATCTACCATTTCATCTTCATCTACATCCTCTTCCATTTCCATAATATTGTCCTCAAGTACATCGCCCTTGTATATGCCTCTATATACTCCTTCCACCTTTCTGCTTTCCCTTCTTTGCTTAGAACTGGGTTTCCATCTGAGCTCTTGATATTCATACAAGTCGTTCTCTTTTCTCCAAAGGTCTCTTTAATTTTCCTGTAGGCAGTATCTATCCTACCTGTAGTGAGATAAGCCTCTACATCTTTACATTTGTCCTCTAGCCATGCCTGCTTAGCCTTTTGCACTTCCTGTCAGTCTCATTTTTGAGACGTTTGTATTCCTTTTTGCCTGCTTCATTTACTGCATTTTTATATTTTCTCCTTTCGTCAATTAAATTCAATATTTCTTCTGTCACCCAAGGATATCTACTAGCCCTCGTCTTTTTACCTACTTGATCCTCTGCTGCCTTCACTACTTCATCCCTCAAAGCTACCCATTCATCTTCTACTGTGTTTCTTTCCCCCGTTCTTGTCAATTGTTCCCTTATGCTCTCCCTGAAACTCTGTGCAACCTCTGGTTTAGTCAGTTTATCGAGGTCACATCTCCTTAAATTCCCACCTTTTTGTAGTTTCTTCAGTTTTAATCTGCAGTTCATAACCAATAGATTGTGGTCAGTGTCCACATCTGCGTCGGGAAATGTCTTACAATTTAAAACCTGGTTCCTAAATCTCTTTCTTACCTTTTAGTATCTCCAGGGTTCTTCCATGTATACAACCTTCTTTGATGATTCTTAAACCAAGTATTAGCTATGATTAAGTTATGTTCTGCGCAAAATTCTACCAGGCGGCTTCCTCTTTCATTTCTTACCCCCAATCCATATTCACCTACTACGTTTCCTTCTCTCACTTTTCCTACTACCGAATTCCAGTCACCCATGACTATTAAATTTTCGTCTCCCTTCACTATCTGAATAATTTTTTTTATTTCATCATACATTTCTTCAATTTCTGCGTCATCTGCAGAGCTAGTTGGCATATAGACTTGTACTACTGTCGTAGGCGTGGGCTTCGTGTCTATCTTGGCCACAACAATGCGTTCGCTGTGCTGTTTGTAGTAGCTTACCCGCATTCCTATTGTTTTATTCATTATTAAACCTACTCCTGCCGTACCCCTATTTGATTTTGTATTTATAACCCTGTAGTCACCTGACCAAAAGTCTTGTTCCTCAGGCCACCGAACTTCACTAATTCCCACTATATCCAGCTTTAACCTATCCATTTCCCTTTTTAAATTTTCTAACCTACCTGCCCGATTAAAGGATCTGACATTCCACGCTCCGATCTGTAGAACGCCAGTTTTCTTTCTCCTGATAACGACGTCCTCTTGAGTAGTCCCCGCCCAGAGGTCCCAATGGGGGACTATTTTACCTCCGGAATATTTTACCCAAGAGGACGCCATCATCATTTATCCATACAGTAAAGCTGCATGCCCTCGGGAAAATTACGGCCGTAGTTTCCCCTTGCTTTCAGCCGTTCGCAGTACCAGCACACCAAGGCCGTTTTGGTTAGTGTTACAAGGTCAGGTCAGTCAATCATCCAGACTGTTGCCCCTGCAACTACTGAAAAGGCTGCTGCCCCTCTTCAGGAACCACACGTTTGTCTGGCCTCTCAACAGATACCCCTCCGTTGTGGTTGCACCTACGGTACGGCTATCTGTATCACTGAGGCACGCAAGCCTCCCCACCAACGGCAAGGTCTATGTTGATGGTGAGAGCAAAGTAAGGTGCATTCGGAACATTATCTCATCAGTTGCCTACTGTAAACTTATTTGACAAATGTGTCCATACCATTCAGTAAAAACTAACAATTGCGACGCCATGCGGTGGCGTTGGTCTATCCTAGTGGCCATCCTTTTTATCCAAGATTTTGAGGAGCGGGTACGAGACTTGGTAACCTTAAGGTCTAACTGTGCTTTGGCAATACACTGATGGTACTTTTATATAACTTTGAGGAGATGATGATATACAGTATGTAAAATGTGTAGAAAAACTTTAGTTGGACACATCTGTATTAATCAAGTTATTACTCAACCACTTTCAGTAATGATGGTCTGTTTGATTGAAACTCTGTAATAAATTAACAGAGTTGCAGACAACCATGATTTTTCATCGATACTTATCGTGCCTCGTGGTATGGGGTTACAACGAAGGGTTATTTCAACATCTGAAATGTGCAAAAGAAAATATAAAATTTGCTATCGTGATGTAGAAAGAAAATTGTTTATCATTTTGAGACGTGTTGGTGAGACATAGGAGGGATGGAACTCTCTGATATTCAGTGTTCCGGAAGTCCACTTATGCAGATCTGTCCAGTTCAGTCTATGAACCCTTTGATTCACCATGTCTGTATCATATCACTTGGTGATAAGTTACAAGCGGAAAACCTACGTACTGTGCTTGTGAATAATAGATATTTTTCTCAGCAGGTACAGAGAACGCTACATATTTATAGATGGCCTTGAAAACGACGGCTCATCTCCACACATCTGAAATTTTGCCGCCGAAATGGGCAGAGTATTAATAAAACATAAAGTTGAAGTAATGTTTCTTTCTCGCCAAAACGTCTCGGTGGTTTATTAATCTGTCAAAGGCAATTTAGAGTTATACAACATACACACATATTATTGGCCTTTAAATACACCAGTACAGCATGTCCACACTTACAATGGTTTAATAAACGTAAACATGGTCCGTAGCAGGTTCTAATATGATTTGTATTTAATCATGCAACCATGTTTACATTTAATAAACATCTGGAGGCTGTGGAGCCCCACAAATAAAACATTTTACTTACAGTTGTGTCTATCCTTTGAATTCATCAATCTATCATCGCTACACCATCTCAGAAACGTAAAACATATTTCAATACCTTGAACACAAGTTGCACAAGCAATTTATAAATCCCTATGTTTATTGTGATCAACAGTGATTCATTTTGACCAGCTTCGTAAGTAGTCGTTCTCATTCTTTTTTGTATCGAGGGCAGCCAAAGTAGATGTGGCAGACCTTCTGAATATCCCCATAGTCGCAATATAGTTAAGGTACGGTATGAAGTGTATACAGGAGTTGGTGGGAGGAGTCGTTGTTGATCTTCAACCTGGCAATAATCCTTTCAAATTGTCTCTCTTTCCCTACTCCAGTTGAGTTGCAATTGAAGGCCCACTTTTCTGCATACCATTTGGCCTTCTATGAATGTAGGTGGATTTGTTTGTGCCCGGTGCATCTGTCCAGACCTTAAGTCTCCCACGACCAGTTTCGCTGCTTTCGGTCATTTCTCTAACCACAGCAACAAGATCACCCGCTGGAATGCATCGCTCAACGCAAGGTATGTTTCTATAGTATTCAGTGCAAGTGTGTCAAATGCAGAGCAAACGACACACTTTGTTCAGGAGTCAGTGTCACACCGGCCACCTCCTAGCCTGCAAGACGGCTATAGGTGAATAATATATTTCTACTGATTGCTCGGAGAAATACAGTGAAACGAAGTCTGTGGTCAATAGCTGACATTTTGGTGCTCAATCGGTGAATCAGTAGAAATATGACTGAGGCCCTTGAGAATGTTTTAAACTTTACGTTCCTCGCATACTCTCGCCAATAGTCCGAATGCCAACAATCATCGTCATCGTCTTTTGAAAAGCTTTAGAATGTTGTAAAACAAAGTACTTAACTCCATTAAAAATCCATGTGTGCTTCAGTATCTCGATTAATACAGAAGTTAAATGGTTCAAATGGCTCTGAGCACTATGGGACTCAACCTCTGAGGTCATTAGTCCCCTAGAACTTAGAACTAGTTAAACCTAACTAACCTAAGGACATCACACA
The DNA here is from genome assembly GCF_021461385.2 of Schistocerca piceifrons. Lineage (NCBI taxonomy): Eukaryota > Metazoa > Arthropoda > Insecta > Orthoptera > Acrididae > Schistocerca > Schistocerca piceifrons. The sequence goes on along the minus strand of NC_060138.1, from coordinate 1,160,240,260 downwards.
CATCCATGCCCGAGGCAGGATTCGAACCTGCGACCGTAGCGGTCTCGCGGTTCCAGACTGCAGCGCCTAGAACCGCACGGCCATTTCGGCCGGCTAAATGAGTTAAGAGGCTCTTAAAATTACGTAACCCTCTTCTAACTATAATTTACTGGAAATCTTGTTTCGATATCGTAAAGATATCTTAAACTGTTCGCGAAGTGAAAGGCCCATACGAGCCTCACCTAGTACTTCCGCACATTTGCTTTAATTGGTAACCTTCTTGTGAATCATAACGATTAGTCAAAATCGTAAGTGGAAGCAGGAATACAGATTTTCATAGCGTCTGTCGATGTGAAGGACCTCGAGTCTCACCTAGTACTTCCGCACATTTGCTGTAATTGGTAACCTTCTTGTGACTCATAACGATTAGTTAAAATCGTAAGTGGAAGCAGGAATACAGATTTTCATAGCGTCTGTCGATGTGAAGGATCTTCTTCGAAAACACCTTTAAGGAGCTGCAGCAACCACTGAAAATGTTTCGTAGTTAAACTCTTGCCTCCATCCCAGTTACCAGTAGATTTTCATAGGTAGTGTGATACGGCATACTACGGGAACACTTATCTGAAGTATTCGATACACTTTTTACGTATTATTCGATACATATTTCACACTATATAAAGTGTTAAATTTCAAATTTCGGTACTCTGTATTGTGCGAAGTAGCATTGTCCACGAAATATTTAAAATGTAACACATCCATTTATTGAACTGTAGCTCATGTAAATAGAATTAACAGAAATATTTAATTAGTGGAAAAGTATCTTATTGTAAACATCAATTTTACGAAATTTTCATAAATTAACTATTTCATTTGTGTAGTTCTCAGACAATAATCACGTAGAAAGTGTTAAAATCGGTTCAGTCATTAAATCGGAAATCAATTGTCAAAATTCGATCAGCAGTGAAAATTAATATTTTGAGTAGATTTCTGGGTCACTGATGCACTGAAAGTTACTTTAACTCTCAAAACATCATGTTTCTATAAAAACTCAAGCCAGATTCATGATAACTAATTCTGTAATCACGAGTTATAGAACTTTCTGGCATAAACAAGCTATTATTTCGACTATTTGGTCAAAACGAGATTATTATGTAAACTCAAAATGTATTTCGCATTATGTAAAGTACTCCAAAATACGTTAGCCTAAATATCCCTGTTATAATTAACTAGTTATCAATTATTTTGTATCAAGTATTGTTAGTGACATTTGTCAAGCAGGATATCGATAACTAATTCGAAAAACAATTTTAGAAATTACACTTATTATAACCAGTAATTTATTGTCTGAAAACCTGTAAATGTAGTTTCTTATGAAACAGCAGATTTTAGTTGTAACTCAATTTTTGTTGAACAATAGCTTCAAGGAACTTGTTAAAAACTATATAAACAATGAGCCTAAGAAGTCTGGAGTGGCAGTAGAGTGGCAGTAGCCCGTCAGTGAAGTGGCACGTGTTTTCAGTTAGTTCGAGCAGGCTACATGATACGTAAAGTCGGTTTTGTTTGAGCTGTGCATTGTCCGCATGTTCTCAAACAATATAAAAATCAATACAACACGTAAACTAGGTGTGGTGTCACCGCCAGACACCACACTTGCTAGGTGGTAGCCTTTAAATCGGCCGCGGTCCGTTAGTATACGTCGGACCCGCGTGTCGCCACTATCAGTGATTGCAGACCGAGCGCCGCCACACGGCAGGTCTAGAGAGACTCGCCCCAGTTGTACAGCCGAATTTGCTAGCGATGGTTCACTGACAAAATACGCTCTCATTTGCCGAGACGATAGTTAGCATAGCCTTCAGCTACGTCATTTGGTACGACCTAGCAAAGCGCCATTACCAGTTACTATTGATGCTGTAAAACATGTACTGTCAAGAGCGATGTTCACCAATTATGGATTAAAGTTAAGTATTCCAGCAGCTACGTACGTTTTTTGCTAGTATAATTTCCTTGACCTGTTCCAGACCTCACGCCAGCCTGCGTGAGCTAAAACGCGTGCCTTTCGGCTTCCTCTCATAGTGGGTTGGCTCTCTTGCCAATCCACAACACTAGGTGTTGATGTGAATTATTCAATATGATCGGCTTTTCACACTGACACCCGGAATTTATGCAGTTAATAATTAGTACTGAGCCGACCTTTGTGGTCGAGCGGTTCTAGGCGCTTCAGTCCGGAACCACGCTGCTGCTACTGTCGCAGGTTCGAATCCTGCCTTGGGCATGGATGTGTGTGACGTCCATAGGTTAGTTAGATTTAAGTAGTTCTAAGCCTAGGGGACTGATGACCTCAGAAGTTCCGTAGTGCTCATAGCCCTTTTAACCCTTTTTTTTTAAATGTCGGACTGATAAGCAATACTGAAATATCGGTCAAATGACGGTTTTGTAAGATACCACTATTGTCTGTCTGAAGCACTTTCAAAAACAATGGTTCAAATGGCTCTGAGCACTATGGGACTTAACATCTACGGTCATCAGTCCCCTAGAACTTAGAACTACTTAAACCTAACTAGCCTAAGGACATCACACGACACCCAGTCATCACGAGGCAGAGGAAGCACTTCCATATCTTTTCCTACAACGCCTACACCTCTGGCTTTTGTTCTTTGTACTCACGGACGTTATATATTTTGAGCGTATGTGGAATTAAAGTATGTTTGGGAATTCTACCCAATTTGTCTCACACAACTACTAATTCTATGCGTATTCTATTTCGTGAATTTTGAGTACTTATTCATTCTTCTGAAAATCCTGAAAGAAAATATTTTATTTTCGTGCTGTATTTCATATGCCGCTTATACATTGCCGATTGCTAACGGAAAGTTGACTGAGAATTTGGGCGCATTCATTACAAGGGCACAGGATAGGACAATGTCAGATTTACGAAATCAGTAATTCAGTTTGGATTCGGGAGTGAACTACCTGCGTCGATGGTAAATGGACACAATGAAACGTAGTACAAGCTGCAAGATAGTCGCGAATAAGAGCACTGATCGACGAACTTTACTATTTTTTCTACTCCAGCAACTGTACAACGGGGGTGGCCGAGCGGTTCTAGGCGCTACAGTCTGGAACCGCGCGACCGCTACGGTCGCAGGTTCGAATCCTGCCTCAGGCATGGATGTGTGTGATGTCCTTAGGTTAGTTAGGTTTAAGTAGTTCTAAGTTCTAGGGGACTGATGACCTCAGATGTTAAGTCCCATAGTGCTTAGAGCCAATTAATAATGAATTCGTGGAGAAAAGTCGTCGAAGCCTACAAGAAAAGAACACACTTCTAGTATTTCACTCAACGTAACATAGACTCGTAATCTGGGAGTATGTTACTCGAACATTATTAGCGAGGACCTGGTAGAAAGTATGTATTAGACAAATCGCAGTCGCTTAAAAATGTCTGCCAGTTGGTCCTCATCGATGCGTCGCACCCTGTACTCGGCGTGGGATGTTTTGTGAAGCGACTCACCTTTCTTGGAGGTCCTGAAGCTGTCGTCCCTCGGCACGTACTGGATGTCGTACACGAGCGTCGTGTTGGGCAGCAGCTCCTTGTCCTTGTTGATGCGGTACACGGCGTACTTGAACGCCAGCTCAGTGCTGCTGTCCTTCTGGTCTTCCGTGAAGATGGCGCCTGGAACATAATAGGAAGAGATACGTAAGTAACCTCTCCAGCATCGATAAAAAAGTTACAGACAGTGTTGTCAGGTGTCACGAAGCGTACACGCACCTTCGTGAGAGGCCAGTGATAAATGAAGAAACACACAATTACTAATAAGCAATACAATCGTGTTATATCAGACCCATTGTTGATGGGTGTGTATCTGATGAAGTTATTATCAGAGTATCAACTTTATTTTGTGGCTTCCCAAACATTAAACGGAAATTAACGTGTCATTAAAAATATAGAGAGAAAAGAAACTGTAATGGGAAGATTTCCTACTTACTGAGAAAACGTATTCCTGAATAACATTTCGGATGTGATCATTTTGATATTATTTGATTATCTGTTCAAGATGGCGGCAGTAGTTAAATTCAGATAAAATTCACACGGCCCTAGATACGAAGACGGCCGTGTCTCAGAGGTCGGAGTCAAGGCAGGATGTTAAACCTTCTGTGGACAGAAGGCGTCGTCAAAGTCCAAGCAGGCGGTCTTTGCCGACTGCCCTTTCGAGCAGCCGACAATAGATCTGTTTTCTGTGGTTGAGGATTTTAACTCGAGAGCCGTCTCCACAACGTCACGGCCATTCATGTTTGACTTCTCAACCCCGCAAGCTACCTGCTGTGGACTTAAAAGTGTTCCTGGCCTCCTTGCTGAAGAAGTCGGGGGCTGTCAATGTGGCAGAATTGGGATCTTGTGAATTTATCTACGTTTACCTTTCAAACAGCTATACACATATAGACAATTTTACTCCCAACGGGACTTCAAGTTTGTTCATTCTGTTAGTACTTTAACACTGAGCATCTCACGGTACTTTGACTTACATAAAGTGTGTATTTAATGGCCTTACTGACAATATAGCCTGCCTTCAGCTTCCAGAAGTGTTAATGGGTATTATTTTTCTGTTTCAAGAAGAGACTTAATTTATGTTTTTCTTTTTTTTTTTTTAAAAAAAAGAAAACCTTATAATAGGCTGAAGTCCAGCAACCGTACGTTAACTTAATTACAGAATGTATGTGTAGCTACCTCGGCTGCATAAAATTGTTGTCAAATTGACCATCGTTTCGACAGCTCTAAGGCGTTCTTCATCAGAATAATTTTTATTCTGATGATGACGGCCTTAGAGCTGTGGAAACGAAGGTCAATTTGACAACAATTTCATGCAGCCGAGATAGCTGTACGTACATTCTGTAATTATGTTTCTTTTATTTTTTTTTAAATTTACATCGGAGTTGACGTGCTATTACTCTTCCATATATAACTTGTTCAATCGTTACTACCTGGGTACATTTTGGGCCGCCATCGTGGACATATCAAATCTCTGCTATAAGTGATTCCACTATAGTATATGTATCTGTTAAACTTTTATATATTTTACTACAGCCTAATTCTCTGTCCACCTTCCTTAGTCTCCTAATTAGTTGGGATGCAGTGCAAGTAGGAACGATGGTGATTGCCTTCCAAGGACGAAAATCAAATCTCAGTTGAATTCACAGCGTCCTGCAGATTTGTGCTTCAGAATTCAGAGCCAATAGCTACAGGCTGAAAATTCTGTGTTACGTGTGTCCAGTTTTTACTACCTACAGTGATGCAGCTGATAGGATTTATCTTCACAGAAGATGTGCAGCCATGACCAATTATTAAGGTCAAAGTTCATTCAGTACATTCCACCGACGTCAATGCACTTTGGAATTCGCATGACAACACCGTGCGGAACTCGTCTGAGGTCGTCTTGACGTTCTCTTATTTGGTCGGCACAATTTCGAACGATCAGTTCGTCTGCTGTCCAAGTTTCTTCTTAGCAGGCTTCACCTCTTAACCATGACGTATCTGCAAAGTTAGCCGTTTTGACATGTCTGCTTCACCAATGTCTTAACGTAAATCTAGGAAATTGTTGAACAAATTTGAACACACTGTAAGTGGTATGAATTATCTCGATTGTCAGCAACTTCAACTTAGATAGTAACGGTGAGATTGTTTCCGTCGTCAAAGAACTTCTTTTCCCTTTACGCCTAAACACGCATTTTGTAGATACCACCGTTTGTATCCATTTCTCGGCGGATCAAAACCTTTGCTCACATCTGTAGATTACGTCGATGTCACTGCACCGTTAATACAGAATACAGCCAGTTCGTAAATACCACAAAGTTTTTCCGTTGGTTTATGAATTTGGGCTGAGCTTGTATTATGTCTGGCTTCTACACTGTTGGTCAGATCACTAAAAAAAGCTCTGTGTTCAAACGCTCTACCAATGGGGAAGGGCTTCATCTTCTCAGTGTGAACACCAGAAGATCCATCACATTGTAACAAGCTGTAGCAGAAGAGGCTACCATGGGAACTTGGAAGATTTCTTTGAAGTGACAGAGGCAACCCTTGAATGGATAGACAAATTAGATATTAATTTATATACTTATTTTTAAACTATAAATTATGATATGAATATATTTTTGTAAATCTATGTAATCCAAAATTGCTAGTCCCTGCTCATATGTGATGCCATGCGCTAAATAAATAAATAATTACGTTTCACACGGCAATCTTAGTTTGTGTTTGAATATCTTGTTGCCCTTTGCCCACAGCGACCGGTTGAAGACGTTAGCCCTACACTACGCTCACCACAAGACTACAATGTATCTTTCTCTGGAAGACTGAAACCGCACGTCAACACACGTATTGCACGAGAAAAATGGATATCCACCTGACGCTGACTTCCATCGCTTCTGCAGTGTGTTTGTGGGGCAACAAAGCTGTGAAGCATACAAATTTCAGCTCTGCGCGCTTCACGACATCATGCAGTGGGAATGACCTTGAGGTGCCTATTTTGGTGACAGGTCAGCGATCCATCACGCTGGGTAAACATACAAATTCATGTAGCCATAGGAAACTCTTGTAATAACTTACTGAAATTTAATTTATTTAAAAAAACTGTTGGTGCCTAGATTGAATTTGTATAAAACAATTATAATAACACGATAGCTAGTTTCGGTTGTAGCAACCGTTTTAAAATCTTTAAAAACTACAAAAAAAAAACCAGAAAAATGACCTTGAAGAACGTGCAAAACACCAAGGTATACGCTATTACACCGGTATCAAATGATATATTTTATGCGAAACTGTCACATATAAAAATGAACCAACATCACAGCCAGCTTTACAGTGTTTCCCCGACAATATTTCTTTTTTTAAAGCTTATTAACGCAGTCTACGATGCGTATACAAAATACAGGCTGAATATGAACTGGATATACCAGTATTAATCATCGGGCTGTGAAATGCGTTCGTGTCGAAAGCAACGGCCAGCCGCTGTGGCCGAGCGGTTCTAGGCGCATCAGTCAGGAACCACGCTACTTCTACGGTCGCAGGTTCGAATCCTGCCTCGGGCATGGATGTGTCTGATGTCCTTAGGTTAGTTAGGTTTAAGTAGTTCTAGGGAACTGATGACCTCAAATGTTAAGTCCCATAGTGCTTGGACGCATTTGAATCGAAAGCAACGTGAATAAGAATATTTGAACAGCAACAACAAGACTGAGCCAAGCTTTACACCTCCAGAAACACACAACAAATAAATTAGCAACAATTTTTTTCCTTTTTTCATCGCATTAGATAATAAACAATATTAAAGTAACCATAGTAAAATGGTAACATGCAACATATGGAACAAGTATTCTACATAATATTTATTTGAAAATGAATACAAGGTTCCATATAAACTTATCACATTCTTAACAAGACACAAGCTGAACTAACCTGCTGTCTGAGTAATGATCACATCAGTCACATTAATAATTAACAAGGGCATGAAAGCAAGTTCAGCGAAAAAGAGTCTCTTACGTAACTATAAAAAAGTTGATAAAAGTTTAAACGTACACCAAATGAACGAACCAAAACGCAGAAAATAGTCCAAAATGAGACCTAGTATTACAAGCAGTAATATAACTGAGGGGAAGACTATACCTGGTTGATAAAGTGTTAGTGTGCCATAAAATATATAATTCGTTGGTAACGAAATGAGCTGTTATTATGTCCAGCTAGACAGACTTCATTGACCTCACTAGAAGTCAAGAAGTAACAGAAGTAACAGAAGTAACAGACCTGTGCATGCAATCGTGCAGGCCTAGAAGAAGTAAACAAAAGTGTCGGTAGATGCCGCACAGGTTCACACATTTACGTAGAATGACACGTAGAACTAGAAAATGCTGAAAGCTCCTTCTCAAGAATAGGTATCAAGGCACTGTGAGACAATGCGGTAACACGACACACCTAATCATATTATTACCTTTTTGCACCAAACGACGCGTATACATAGAATCCTTCTTGAAAGTGTGCCGCCACAAAGGCATGTGGGCTGTCTTCTGACCACCGATGTGAGTTACGACTATTATTGATACCATCACGAGCGAAAAAAAAAGCCTCAGTAAAAACGGGATTACTTGGACATTTGCAATTAGTCAACCAGAAAATTCCAGTCGTTTAGCTTCAAATCCTTCTCGTAGATGGTGCATTCGCTGCAAATATTAGGACAGAGGCTGTGAATGCCTGTTATCCGCCGTACTCTCGAAGGTGGAACACCGATACGTCTACAAATTGTTGTAAGACTACTTTTTAGCAACTACTTTGTCCATAATCTACTCATTTTCACGTTCAGATGAGTCTGTCGCAGTTTGGTGGAAACTGCAGCAAACGCTCCTGAATCTGCCACACTGCTGTTAGAAATAGGCAACCGTATTCTGTATATGTAGCAGTAGCGTTTCCATTGCAAAATCCGTGCATTTGTACCACATTGGTGTTGATAACAACGTGCAGCATACTTAAAAGACACAAGGATGTCCAATGAATCAAAAGCAAACAGTGCAAAATTCTATTTCCTCAACTCAAACACAACTTCACGACTTGAAATATCAAATTACTATCGATAAATTACTATCGATAAATAAACATACAACGACTGGAGCCCAATGTGCGAAATGAAGACTTATATCTGTAACCATTTCTATGTCTGTAGCCGATAAGAACTGGAATAATACCACATGGAATGTTTTATTCTGTTGATCTATTACACCACCAATTAAATTTTTCCTACTTCTCTTGAAATCATATGTGTAGCAAGAACCTTGGTCGATTATGTTCGACGCCGTACAGACATTTTTTTCCAAGATATAAAAGAACTGATGGCGGACTGCACGTCTAGTTTGTCTCCCAGCCAGAGGAACCCGCCCACGACCTGCGCTCACAATGCAGCGAAACTTTGTTCTTTGCTGCTCCTGGGAGTTGAAGCAGTTTATTTAATTTCGTGTTAATTGAATTTTGGAGTAAGTTCTGTTGGCGGAGTGGATGAAGACGAAAAGACAAATAAACTTAGTCAAGCTGTGAAATTGCGCATACTTAAGTGTCTCAACACCGCCAGTCCTCCAATCAAAGTTTTCAGGTGCTCGACGCTGTATAGTCCCGCACTACTAGATCGAAGCGGTGAAGGAATTTAGTGGAAAGTTGTATTTCTTTGGAATTTATTCATTTTATTCCAATCTGTGGTCCCAAACTATTTTCGACCTCCGAAGATTGATTTTGGACACTTGTGACCATCTTCAGAGCAATTGAAAACATATCCTAATATAATGAAAGCAGAGTCATTTATTATATAAAAGTATGTTTTAAACAGCTTTAAAGATGGCCAGCACTGGCCGATTTCGATAGTGTGAGCGCAAAATTTTTTTGCAATCATAGACTGGAGTAGAAAAAATAGTGAAGTTCGTCGATCAGTGTTCTTATTCGCGACTATCTTGCAGCTTATACTACGTTTCATTGTGTCCATTTACCATCGACGCAGGTAGTTCACTCACGAATCCAAACTGAATTACTGATTTCGGAAATCTGACATCGTGCTATCCTGTGCCAGTATAAAGAATGCACCCAAATTCTCAACTTCCGGTTAGCAATCGGCAACGTATAAGCGGCATATGAAATACAGCACGAAAATAAAATATTTTCTTTCAGGATTTTCAGAAGAATGAATAAGTACTCAAAATTCACGAAATAGAATATGCATAGAATTAGTATTTGTGTGAGACAGATTGGGTAGAATTCCCAAACATACTTTAATTCCACATACGATCAAAATATAAAACGTCCGTGGGTACAAAGAACAAAAGCCAGAGGTGTAGGCGTTGTAGGAAAAGATATGGAAGTGCTTCCTCTGCCTCATGATGACAGGGTGTTGTGTGATGTCCTTAGGTTAGTTAGGTTTAAGTAGTTCTAAGTTCTAGGGGACTGATGACCGTAGATGTTAAGTCCCATAGTGCTCAGAGTCATTTGAACCATTTTTTTTTTTTTGAAAGTGTTTCAGACAGCCAAGAGTGGTATCTTACAAAACCGTCATTTGACCGGTATTTCAGTATTGTTTATCAGTCCGAGATTAAAAAAAAAAAAAAAAAAGATTCAAATGGCTATGAGCACTACGGAACCTCTGAGGTCATCAGTCCCATAGGCTTAGAACTACTTGTACCTAACATACCTAAGGACGTCACACACATCCATGCCCGAGGCAGGATTCGAACCTGCGACCGTAGCAGCAGCGCGGTTCCAGACTGAAGTGCCTAGAACCGCTCGGTCAGAGATCCTTACAAGACAGCGTTGATAGAGGAAACAGATCCAAAGAAGAGCAGCGCGTTCATTTGCAGGTCCATGAAGTCGGAACAAAAGCGTAATGGAGATGCTCAATCAACTCTGAAAGGCGGTTGCCGATTCTGCGTGCCGTTCTCATCACAATTAAAGAGTGCTTTTGTAATCCAGTGAGTGACAACAAGGTAAACCGATATGAGAACGTGCACTGATGAGATGGACTCATGTTGACCGTGAGTACGGTGCTCTATGTAATTGTCATTTCTTTACTATGTAAACATGGTGATTGGCTTTGTTGTGAAAGTTTCTGGTGCACATGTGAATAAACAGCATATTGGATTTGAAGTGGCGAGCAGATAACACGAGGGAGAAACAGGATCGGGGGTAAGAAGCGGGCACCCGGTAATGAATTGTTAGCACGGAGGTCGGAACGCCAATCCTGTGGGGTAGAAGGTTGTTGTCTACCTGAACGACTGTAGAGTTTAATGTCTCTTCGGTAGGTGAATAGTGCTCGCCGAATGCTCGCCGAATGCTCGCAGACCTCCTTGGAGGATAGCTATCTATCGGTTGTAGAAAGCATGGGCTACAGGAAACAAAAGTCTAGCCGCGTAGTGGCTCTCGCTACATTTCTCGAGCCCTGAGGCGCGAGGCTAATAGCAAAGGCAGGAGAGTGCGCGATTGACGTAATAAGGTGTGATGTCAATAGCGCAGCTCTGAAGTCAGTATTATTATTATTATTATTACTATTGTGTGGCAGGTGTTCCTTTTGTGATTATTGTCTGAAGTAGACGTGCTATTTCGGTGAGATTCTACAATTGCAGAGAATTCTCTCGACTGGGCAGCAGTGCTTGTTGGTTTTTCAGTTGGCAGTTAGCACTGTTTTGGGGGGAAGGAATTAGGAGGGTGTAAGTGAGCACCACGAGAGAAGGAACTGGGCTTTTGGCGCCAGCATCGACTTCGGTTTTCTTCGCGTATGTGACCGCATCCTCCTGCGCTTTGGCCGAGAAGGTATCCGGATCGAATCGGTGGACGGCAGCTGTAGAGGATGGATCGAATTGGAGTAGCTTTGCGGTTGGACCTGCAACATGTTCGCGTAGCGGCAGCGTGCTGACGACCTCGTCTTCATGAAGGGCCAGCTCTTTTCAGCATACTGCGCGACGCAAACACATAATTGTCGGCACCGGCAGAGAAGTTCAAATCCATTTCACACTTTTGGAATCCAGGACGATTGCCTGTCTCAAGCGCGTTGCACATGTACAAACGTGTAGATTTTTGGGGACGTGTGGCATCCAGGACGATTGCCAGTTTCAGATTCATTGCACAAGTAATGTGCTGGTTGGATTCATCGTCCGGAAATTTGCACTTTGCGCCGTTGCGGTTCTACCACTGTTCCTCCGTATTCTACCGAGTCTTGGTCGTACTAGGTGTGGCGGTGGCGCTAGCGGCGTCAAAGGTGAGAGCGTGGAGTAGTGCAAGCGGGGCTGGCGGCTCAGTTCTTGACCGCCGGTGTTTATGGAAGCAGCAACGAGACAGAGCTGTTTTGACCAGGGTCGTGGCTGCCCATAGTAAGTGTGATCGTTGGCGTGAAGCTCTGCAAAAATGTTGAAATACTACTTCTTCTTGTGCTAGTGCCTTGTCCCGCGGTGGAGTAGGGTCGGCATGGTTAGAACGGACTTGGAAAGGTTAACTTTAAGGAATGGTTGGATGCCCTTCCTGCCGCCCCCCCTGCCCCCGGGACGGAATTTGTGTACCCCAGCTGTCTGTGTCTAGTGTAATACAAGGAATAGTGCGAATGTGTTCAGATGACTGCGAGTCGTATAACTGAGGTGGAACGTGGGGACCAGCCCGGTATTCAGCTAGCGGGATGTGGGAAACCACCTAAAAGCCATATGCAGGCTAGCCGGCACACCGGCCGACGTCGGTAAGCCGCAGGGCAGATTCGATATGGGGCCGGCGCGCCTGCCCGAGTCCAGGAAGCAGCGCATTAGCGCTCTCGGCTAACCTGGCGGGTTGTTTTATTCTACGTTCATCGTTTTGATTAGTAGTTGGATACGTTCAGGATACTGGAGAGAGTAATTAGTAGCCAATATTTGTGGTTAGGCTTGGCTGATCGTGCTCGCGGCCTTTCTTCAACATTACCAGACAGGTTCCATTAATTGCGGAATAGCATCGTTGTAACGTTTATTTCTGCCTTAAGAAGACAACGCCGATAATCCACGCTGTAGACAAGAAGCAGTAAGGTCCTGCTGAGGTGGTTGGCTAAGAGAACTGGCTAAGACGGTTACGTTGGTTCCGTAGGTTCTTGGTGTTGTTTATCGTATGAAAATGCTGGTAACGACTGTGAACTGTTAGCGTTATTCCTCAAGTGTGTGCAACCTGTTGATTTCCAAGTCTTGTTTTGTGGTGCAGCCGTTATGATTCATTCCAAGGAGGTGTGCTTGATAACCTGTTTGTTGCTAAGGAGAACTTAAAAGCATGTCCACCGAAGTAAAGTTATGAAAACCACCGTTATGGAGTAGCTGCTACTATTCTAGGTGTGCTCCGTTTGATTCTCCTTCTCTTATGGTGGTGTGGTGAGTCTGTTGTAAAATGTAAGGATTACTTCTGGCGGCAACGATGATTGCAGAAGTATCATTAGTCGCAATACAGCGTTAGAACGTGGACGCATTGTAGTATGCTAACGGAAAGGACCTTTACTCCCAAATCGCAGCTGTGGCGATTTGGGATCGTCCGTATCTGGTTGTTGCTGTTGATGTAACCCAAAAGGGGGAGGTACCGGCGGTCCGCCGAATGGGTACGTAGCATTTTTTAAAAAAAACTGTATCTTGCACTGTGGAAAGTTGAGACGTCCCTGTTTTGTGCAGTGACAATGTCCTGGCAGCGCAGGGGCATGTATGGTCAAGGTTTTTCTTGTATTACCTCTTGAATCGGTTTTTAAGTTCTTTTATTATAAAGCATGTACGTTGTAGCGGTTGTGTTTCGGAGTGTTCTTTGAAGCAGCGCGTTTCGCTTCTGTGTACCACCGCAACTGAAGAGCTGGGCAAGGTCGCACTGGCTTATTTAACATTGTGTTGCGCAGTGCGTTAGTGTCCGCACAGTTGCAGCTTGGCCAGTGTTGGGCCTTGCTTGCGTGGTTGCGCCCCGTTAAGGTTAAGCTATAGCACTGCGGCTGTAGCCCTGTGAGCGTATAACGCGGTGGGTGACAGTTGCTTATTGTGTGAATACGGTAGTCCTTGAGCTTGGCCAGTATAAAGTTTGGTGTAGTAAGTTTTGAAAACTTGGTGACTAAGCCCTGTTAGCCCATTTTTTTCGAAAGTAGTAAACATGAGCTTGGTCAGTATAATTTTTCTTAGCATAGTAAGTTTTAAAAATCTTGTTGCTAAAGCTGGGCCCTGTTAGCTTAATTTAGTAATCATGCCCTTGGCCATTATTAAGTTAAAGTTATAAGCATCTTGTTCCTAAAGCTTAACTCAATTTTGTCTGCCATTTATGTGGTTAATGGTTAAACCTTACCCTGGTATTGAAGTTGACTGTCGGCCTTTCTTATTCTCTGATATTTCTTGTAGTTGTACTACAGCTTATTGCGGAACTAAGTAGTTGAGCTCCGGGCATGGACCACACACATTATCGCTAAAAAAGGGGCGATAAGTGATGTAACTCTTCATTGCAAGCTTAAGCTGTTAAGCTCGCTACTAAGTTTGCACTAAGTTTCTTCCAGGACGAAGATAGTGATTGTGATCTTTGTTTCAGTTATCCTGGCGCAGCGAGTTGCATATCACTCCTGGGTTCAAGTCTAACCACCCGATCTAGCTAGAGGTCTTGATGGGGGTTCGGCCGAGATGCAGAGCTCGATCAGGACCGAGACGGCGTTCTCTTTCTGTCATAAAGAGCGGGTGACGGGGGTTGAACATCCGGCAGAGCTCGATATTTAATTGTTGAAATCCATAATCCGTGTTTCTGTTTGGTACCTTCATTATATTAAGCTAGATACAAATAACTAGTATTAAGAGAGATACTTTCAATCATAATTATTCAAATGTACATAAATTATTCCATTCAGACAGCGTCAGTCACATTCAGATTCATGTAATTCGGCATGCCGAGGGCCGTAATTTCGCGTTATCCACTTAACTTTGCAAGAAATCGAAATGTAAATGGTAGACCTTAAGGGAGCGGCCTTCCCACAATTGGTTTGGGGGTTTGAGAATGTGATCACCAGTGGGGTTCTGCAACTTGTAACACCTCCGTTTTATTTCGTGAATCACAGTAGAGCAGCGATTTGCAGTCTAACAACCCTTTATTACATAGTCACAGAACATACAATACAACAAGTCAAAGATATATTGTCCTAAGAGTAAACAAACAGTCTCTCACTTGCCCAGAGTACAACACTCTGTGACATCCCGATCTGATCTGATCGAATAGCAGCCAAATATCTATTACTAACATGAGCGTGAACCTAATGGGGTTGGTAATCGGAATTGACTGCTACGTAAGTTGTTACTTTCCAGTTCGTCCTGTTCAACACAATAATACTGAATGTATGGTAATAAGGAACACCAACACAGTTTTACTAATTACGAACTTATTTTCTTCTCAAAACACATAAAGGAGACAGCCACTTCCTTCGTCATACATATCTAATTACGGCTAATCTCAGCACAGGCTTTCTTCATTTGCCATTATCGTCACACGCTAATCCATCACTGCATCCAAGGTTAGGTAGGCGCGGTAGACGCGAAACTAAATATCGGCACTAGTAACGTCACTGATCACTTCCATAAAGATGCTTCATCACATTCCCGGTATTTATTTATTATTTAGGGGTCTAACCACGGCGATGGTGACACCCTTCTCGGTTAAAAACCCTGTATTCCAATAATGGCCTCCACACACACACACCATTCCCACCAAACACTCTGGCGCATCTCGACACTCGCTCTCGCAACACGTCACAATCGATTGTTCGCCCTATCGACCTGTGCCGAGTGCAAAGTTATAGTAACGGCCTACGGACCCCTTACAAACTCTATTGGCAGACACTGCATGGGAAGCTTTTTGCATCAACGTGTGGTCCATTGTTGAAGTTCCGCGAGCGTACGTTCTTAGAAAAGTCACCCAACATCCTGTTTCCTCCTATGTATATCTTTCGAAAAGACGCGAAGATAAAATTAAATAGACTGGAGCCCGAACAGAAGTTTCCCTGTAGTTGTTCTTCCCGCGAATCACTCGCAACTGGAACACACCGTAAAGTGGCTTGCGGAACATAGATGTGGATGTAGATATGTCATACGTATCGCTCTCGAAGAGACAACTTACAAAAATTAGTATTATTGCTGCGAGCACACGGTTATTGAAGCAGTAAATTTCCCTGCTCCATTCGCGAATAGAAATGAACGGACCGTGACGTGTGATACAATGAAAGGTACCTTCTACTCCATACCTCATAGTAGTATGCAGAGCAAAGAATTAGAGGCAGATGTGGGTACCACGGTGACGCGTGGCTTTAAACTACTGAGATCCTTTGCCGACGAACAGAGAGAAGAAATTTCACTACTGGCCATCAAAATTGCTACACCACGAAGATGACGTGCTAAAGACGCGAAATTTAACCGACAGGAAGAAGATGGTGTGATACGCAAATGATTAGCTTTTCAGAGCATTCACACAAGGTTGGCGCCTGTGACAACACCTAATCGAGCTGACATGAGAAAAATATCCAACCAATTTCTCTTACACAAACAGCAGTTGACCGGCGTTGCCTGGTGAAACGTTGTTGCCATGCCGCGTGTAAGGAGGAGAAATGCGTACCATCACGTTCCCGACTTTGATAAAGGTCGGATTGTAGCCTATCGCGATTGCGGTTTATCGCATCGCGACATTGCTGTTCGTGTTGGTCGAGATCCAATAACTGTTAGCAGAATATGGAATCGGTGGGTTCAGGAGAGTAATATGGAACGCCGTGCTGGATCCCAACGGCCTCGTATCCCTAACAGTCGAGATGACAGGCATCTTATACGCATGACTGTAACGGATCGTGCAGCCACGTCTCGATCCCTGAGTCAAGAGGTGAGGACGTTTGCAAGACAACAACCATCTGCACGAACAGTTCGACGACGTTTGCAGCAGCACGGACTATCAGTTCGGAGACCACGACTGCGGTTACCCTTGACGCTACATCACAGACAGGAGCGTCTGCGATGGTGTACTCAACGACGAACCTGGGTGCACGAATGGCAAAAGGTCATTTTCTCGGGTGAATCCAGGTTCCGTTTACAGCATCATGATGGTCGCATCCGTGTTTGGCGACATCGCGGTGAACGCACATTGGAAGCGTGTATTCGTCATCGCCATACTGGCGTATAACCCGGCGTGATGGTATGGGGTGCCATTGGTTACACGTCTCGATCACCTATTGCTCGCATTGACGGCACTTTGAACAGTGGACGTTACATGTCAGATGTTTTACGACCGTGGCGGTACTCTTCATTCGATCTCTGCGAAACCCTACATTTTAGCAGGATAATGCACGACCGCATGTTGCAGGTCCTGTACGGGCCTTTCTGGATACAGAAAATGTTCGACTGCTGCCCTGGCCAGCACATTGTCCAAATCTCTCACCAACTGAAAACGTCTGGTCAATGGTGGCTAAGCAAATGGCTCGTCACAATACGCCAGTCACAACTCTTGATGAACTGTGGTATCGAGTTGAAGCTGCATGGGTAGCTGTAACTGAACACGCCATCCAAGCTCTGTTTGGCTGAATGCCCAGGCGTATCAAGGCCGTTATTACGGCCAGAGGTGGTTGTTCTGGGTACTTATTTCTTAGGATCTGTGCACCCAAACTGCGTGAAAATGTAATCGCATGTCAGTTCTAGTATAATGTATTTGTACAATGAATACCCGTTTATCATTTGCATTTCTTCTTGGTGTAGCAATTTTAATGGCCAGTAGTGTATTACATTGTCAGCTGAAGAGATCGGCGCAATGAGCAGGTGCGGCGCAACATTACGGCTGTACGTCCATAGGCAGCGGCTCTGATGATTGAATCATAACACGTGAGGCCTCGCGCCTAATGGCCGGTGACCCGGAAATGTGGCGTCCACGTGGGCCCAGGAAAACCGCGGCCGCGCGGCACGTAGCGATGACGTGGCCCGCGTGGTATCAGGCTCGTTAGCGAGATTTACGGCAGAGCTAAGTTTATTACGGCGCCGTCACCGCAATTAACGCTGCACTAACTGACAATTAGCTGACTCAAATTGACGGCTGATGCCCCGCGCCACTTCACGGAATGCCTGCCGTCGTCTGCTGCAGACGCATCCAGAATAGCGCCCTCTGTGTCGCGATTTTAGCTCGTAGAGCGCCAAAGTGGGCGCTACGTTTGTGAGCAGTGCTATAAACTAACCACACATTTAATAATTCTCGGCTAAAGATACCTACGGTAGCCCATCTTCAGCTGAGGCTGCACGAGTTGCCACACAAACTGTTCACAGTAAAACTTTCTTTAACAAATTCAAAGATATATCTCCTCCGTTAACGTGAAATAACATATTTGTGAAGGTCGTGCACCACGCTTCATCAGTTTTCTTTCTTCAAGTATCATTCACCGGAAATTGCTGAAAATAGATACTTCTTTATTACAATCGGTTTGTATCATCCCCACATCATCTCTAAGTGTCACACCTAACTCATTTGTTCACACCGCCGGCCGAAGTGGCCGTGCGGTTAAAGGCGCTGCAGTCTGGAACCGCAAGACCACTACGGTCGCAGGTTCGAATCCTGCCTCGGGCATGGATGTTTGTGATGTCCTTAGGTTAGTTAGGTTTAACTAGTTCTAAGTTCTAGGGGACTAATGACCTCAGCAGTTGAGTCCCATAGTGCTCAGAGCCATTTGTTCACACCACACGACGATGTTGAAGCTATCGTGGAAATAACTTATGATACATCGTATGTTACTGTCGTATTTTTCTGCTTGACAAAGGTGACTTACGGATTTTGTCATATTTGACGCCATACCTTTAATATCGCCATGCAGACTGTTTTAAGTGACTTAAGTGAGATACCGGTTGTAATAAAGGAGTATGTACTACCAGCTCTTGACGGTGAAACTGCGACACTGTTTGAACTGACGTAAACGATTACTGTCGTTAAAGACTCGTGGACAACGTTTAGCAAGCATTCATTGATAGGATAAATAAGGGAATAAAAAATAAAAACTACGATAGTAACAATAGATAACACATCTTTTAATCAACACAGCCAAAATTCTTACATGACCTGGGAAACGAAGTACAATTATTATTTCGTCCCTGTAACATATTATATTTTTCACAGCTTTGAATAATGAAATTCTAAGATAAATGGGCAAAGACTTGTAGGTGCCCTCCGCCCTGTAGTGAATAGTGGTCTCTGTGTTATAGCTATAGGTTTGTGATAATGTTGATCACGACCCCAATAACACTTCAATGAGTGTTCAAAATGTCACTGACGTTTAATCAAATAGAACACGGTAAAAACTTTTGGATTTTGGATTTATGACCTCAAGCGTAAATTTATCGCGCTGGGAAGCCATCGCTCAAGTCAGTACAGATTGGTGTACAAACACATTAGCGGCTGAAATACTGACAGATATTGCACAGAGGTTTAGCAGAAAAATATTTTACATCGCACTTGTTTGTGTATTTATGTAACGTGCGAAAGTGTGCATGCCTGTGTGTGTGTGTGTGTGTGTGTGTGTGTGTGTGTGTGTGTGTGTATGTAAAGTAATTTTTATGCTGATAGAGAGTGACAATGTTTAAGCTTAGACGGAGTAGACGGAACTACATTGCTAGATCGAAAGTAAGCATGTATTCTCGTCCTGCAGAAGCTTTCACAGATCTGGGATTTTTCAGCGTTAGGACTCCAGAATGTTAGTAATTTCTTTCGTATCCTGGATTTAGCGTTTTCTGACAGGGTATGGAGAGACATGGAGAAGCTGACAACCGTACGATTCTGAAGGAACTCTGCTGCAATTCACGTCGAGTAAACAACGCTTTGTCAGTGTAAACTACTTTTGTGAGCAAGTTCTTTACAGTCTTACAGTGGCAGCTGACGCTGAATAAAAAAAAAGTGTGCACTTATTCACATGAGTTCTAAAAGAAATCCCCTAAATTTCGAATACCCAATAAGTCACACAAATTTGAAGGTTATAAAATCAACTAAATACTTAGAGATTACAGTTACAAATATCCTAAAATGTAAAGATCATATAGAAAATGTTGTGTGTAGAGCAAACCAAAGAGACTGCTTACACCCCGCTTGTCTCCCCTGTTCTGGAGTATTGCTGTGCAGCGTGAGGTCCGCATCAAGTGGGACTGACGGATGACTTCGAAAAAGTTCAAAGAAGGGCAGCTCGTTTTGTATTATTTCTTTTAGAACTCATGTGAATAAGTGCACATTTTTTTTTATTCAGCGTCAGCTGCCACTTTTCGCGCCATACAGATATCTTATCTAAATCATTTTGCAGTTTGTTTTGGTCATCTGATGTCTTTACAAGGCGGTAAATGACAGCATCATCTGCAAACAATCTGAAAGACGGCTACTCAGATTGTCTCCTATGTCGTTAACATAGATCAGGAACAATGGGGGGCCTGTAACACTTCCTTGTGGACACAACGGATATTCCTTCTGTTTTACTCGATGACTTTCCTTGTATTACTACGAACTGTGACCGTCCTGACAGGAAATCACGAATCCAGTCGCATAACGCAGTTTGATTAGAAGACGCTTGTGAGGAACGAAAACCTTCTGGTGATCTAAAAATATGAAATCAATCTGACATCCCCTGTCGATAGCACTCAGTACTTCATGAGTATAAAGAACTTGTTGTGTTTCACAAGAACGATATTTTCTAAATCCGTGCTGTGTGTCAATAAATCGTTTTCTTAGGGGTACTGCATAATGTACGAACACAGTATATGTTCCAAAACCCTGCTGCAAATCGACGTTAGTAACATAGGCCTGTAATTCAGCGGATTACTTCACTTCCCTTTTTGGGTATTGGTGTGACTTGAGCAATTTCCCAGTCTTTAGGTACGGATCTTTCTGCGAGCGAGTGGTTGTATGTAACTGCTAAATATGGAGTTGTTTTATCAGCACATTCTGAGAAGAACCTGACTGGTATACAATCTGGACCGGAGGTCTTACCTTTATTAAGTGATTTAAGCTGCTTTGCTACACCGAGGATATCTACTTCTATGTTTCTCATCTTGGCAGTTGTTCTTCATTAGAATTCAGGAATATTTACTTCGTCTGCATTGGTGAAGGAGTTTCGGAAAATCGTGTTTAATAACTCTGCTTTAGTGGCACTGTCACCAGTGACTTCACGGTTGTTGTCGCCCAGTGAAGGTATTAATTACGCGCCGTATTTATGACCAGAATTTCTTTGGGTTTTCTGCCAGATTCCGAGACAGAATTTCGTTGTGGAAATTATTAGAAGCATCTCGCATTGAAGTACGAGCTATACTTCCAACCTCTGCAAAACTTTGCCAATCTTGGGGATTTTCCGTTCTTTTAAATTTGGCATGCAGTTTCGTTGCTTCTGCAACGGCGATCTGACCCGTTTTGTGAACCATGGGGGATCAGCACTATCACTTATTAATTTATGTGGTGTATACACTACTGGCCATTAAAATTTCTACACCATGAAGATGACGTGCTACAGACGTGAAATTTAACTGACAGGAAGAAGATGATATGAAAATGATTAGCTTTTCAGAGCATTCACACAAGGTTGCCGCCGGTGACAATACCTACAACATGCTGACATGAGGAAAGTTTCCAACCGATTTCTCATACACAAACAGCAGTTGACTGGCGTTTCTTGGTGAAACGTTGTTGCCATGCCTCGTGTAAGGAAGAGAAATGCGTTTCCGGCTTTATAAAGGTCGGATTGTAGCCTATCGCGAATGCGGTTTATCGTATCGTGACATTGCTGCTCGCGTTGGTCGAGATCCAATGACTGTTAGCAGAATATGGAATCGTTGGGTTCAGGAGGGTAATACGGAACGCCGTGCTGGATCCCAATGGCCTCGTATCACTAGCAGTCGAGATAACGGGCATCTTATCCGCATGACTGTAATGGATCGTGCAGCCACGTCTCGATCCATGAGTCAGCAGATGGTGACGTTTGCAAGACAACAACCATCTTCATGAACAGTTCGACGACGTTTGCAGCAGCACGGACTATCAGCTCGGAGATTATCGCAGCGGTTACCCTTGACGCTGCATCACAGACAGGAGCGCCTGCGATGGTGTACCCGACGACGAACCTGGCTGCACAAATGGCAAAAGGTCATTTTTTTCGGATGACTCCAGGTTCTGTTTACAGCATCACGATGGTCGCATCCTTGTTTGGCGACATCGCGGTGAACGCACATTGGAAGTGTGTATTCGTCATCGCCATACTGGCGTACCACCTGGCATGATGGTATGGGGTGCCATTGGTTACACGTCTCGGTCACCTCTTGTTCGCACTGACGGCACTTTGAATAGTGGACGTTACATGTCAGAGGTGTTACGACCTGTGGCTCTACCCTTCATTCGATTCCTGCAAAACCCTACATTTCAGCAGGATAATTCACGACCGCATGTTGCAGGTCCTGTACGGGCCTTTCTGGATAGAGAAAATGTTCGACTGCTGCCCTGGCCAGCACATTCTCCGGATCTCTCACCAATTGAAAACGTCTGATCAATGGTGCCCGAGCAACTGGCTCGTCATAATATCCCAGTCTGTACTCTTGATTCCGGCCAGAGTGGCCGAGCGGTTCTAGGCGCTACAGTCTGGAACCGCGCGACCGCTACTGTCGCAAGTTCGAATCCTGCCTGAATGTGTGTGATGTCATTCGGTTAGTTAGGATTAAGTAGTTCTAAGTTCTAGGGGACTGATGACCACAGCAGTTGAGTCCCATAGTGCTCAGAGCCATATTTTGTACTCTTGAAGAACTGTGGTATCGTGTGGAAGCTGCATGGGTAGCTGTAACTGAACACGCCATCCAAGCTGTGTTTGACTCAATGCCCAGGCGTATGAAGGCCGTTATTACGGCCAGAGGTGGTTGTTCTGGGTACTGATTTCTCAGGATCAATGCACCCAGATTGCGTGAAAATGTAATCACATGTCAGTTCTAGTATAATATATTTGTGCAATGAATACCCGTTTATTATCTGCATTTCTTCCTGGTGTAGCAATTTTAATGGCCAGTAGAGTATCTCTCAATTGCCGTCGACACTCTCTCTTTGAAATCATTCTACGACTTTTCTACGCTTATATGATCAGATCGGAAGGAGTGACGACTGTCTCTTAAAAAGGCGTTAGTGGCTTTTTAATTAGATTTTTTAAATAGATATACGGGGGCTGTCCAGAAAGTAAGTTACGATCGGTCGCGAAATGGAAACGACTATGAAAATCCGATACAGCTTTGCAAAGATGTGTTGGGCAGTGTCTCTAGTATGACTCTAGGTAGAATTATGTCGCTCTTTTCATTCCTCAGCTCTCAGTGAGGGCGTAAAGATGTTATAGAAGATAGTGTCTCCCGCCAAGTACGAGGGCCTGGTGAGAATTTTCCCCTGAAGCTATGCAACCAACATTACATAACTGTCGTGCGGTTTCTTCTTCAAGACAATTCTCAGCCTCATTCTGCAGGGGCAATGAAAATGTTCCTGCATCATTTTAATTGGAAATGTTTGGTTACCCACAATACAGCCCGTAATTGTCTCCCACTGAGTTTCATCTCTGCTCAAACGAACCGCTGGCTATGAAGACAACATTTTGGCCCAGACAACGAGCTTTAGGCCAGCGTAGTGAATTGGCGGAAAGCACTGGCGGCTGCCTTCTATGATGAGGGTATTGGAAAGTTGGTACAACGCTACTACGAATGTCTGTGTCATAACGGCGACTACGTAGAGAAGTAGCTAAAAGGTGTAGCTAACTGTTACAAATGAAACATTTCTGATTTTCACTGTGATTTTCATTTCGCGATCAATCGTAACTTACTTTCTGGACAGCCCTCGTACATTGTGATATCTTTTCGACGATTGTAAGTGTTACTATATTCAGCCTAGCAGGAAGTGCCTTGTGGTCACTAATTGCTATATTCGTTTGTGTTGTTCTTATCGTTTCGTCATCATTATCATTCGTGATTGGGCAGTGTAAAAATTGGGACTTGGTACGGGCACTGATGACCGCGCAGTTAAGCGCCCCACAAACATCATCGCTGGAATGGGTGGAGAAGCCAGGCAGACGTAGGCGTTGGGATCAGCGTATAGCGTGCGGCCCAAGCTACGCTGTAGAGACCCCATCTGTTTTTGCGTCCTAAGTGACGGGAAGCTATTGTGTACTGTTTTGATGGTGGGTAGTCCTTTGGCGCCAAGGTGATGCATTGCAAACTGACAGTGAAAGGGAACGCGGTAGGGCAGTGACCTACAGCCTACAGGAAGCCCATATTTTGGGAACCTCTAGGCCCAAGAGAGTGTAAATGTAAGATCTATGAGGGGTAGTGAGAGAAGAGGTCCTCCGGCTCATTTGTGCTTAAGGAAACGGAAACTACAGCCAATAGGCTGTCAGCAAGTCACCTGAACTGTTACATTCATAAGAAACATTAAGAGCTGCTACCATTGGATAGTATGAATAAATTTTGCAGTAGGGGAACCAAACACGCTTTTGCGTACGTGGAGGAGGAGTGGTTGGCTGAAACGTGAAATAGGGCGGATCGTGGGAGTTAGACGTGGGCTCTTTCTGCGTTAGCAATTAAAAACCCCAGGACTGGTTAATTATTTTTGCGTTGTTAGAATGGACTTTATAACACTGCAGCAGCATTTAGGTAGCTTATACAATCAAACACAAAGTTTGGCTTATTACGTACTGTGCCCCTACAGAACAAATCAGTCACGTCACGGAAAAGCCACATATAACACTACCGTCTGCTACTGCTATACCATAACCATAAAGTAGGAGGCAGGTCGTGAAATATAACTATCTAGTTAAAACAATTATGGTATAAAGCAACAGAGCAGTGTTACCCTCTGAGAGGAATTTTGTTGTGTTGACCGAGTTGTACCTAACGGGGGTGGCTTATCGGAAATGAAAGTCAGATTTACGTAAGTATTTCAACGGTAACAAACAAAATTTTTGCCTATCTGCACTGTTTAACGGATAAAGAAAACGGTCGCCAGCCTAATTAGGCAAGAGAATGATTGACACTCTTGTTCAAGAAATAAAGTATGAGCAACTTTAACGGACAAACACAACCTATATATTTCCACACGCCAGTGCAATGAACTCTGACACCTTCAAATGTTCACAGTTAAGATTGGGAGCTGACAGAGCAGAACAAACTACTTGCATAAATATAACAGATAAAGAAACACACTATTACTTTCAGGGCTTATTCAAACTGAATGGTCTTTATAACATTACTATTAATATTCACTGCAGAATCATTTATTGGACTTAGGTTCAGTATTATTGTTCAAACATTTTCCTAGCTGACATAAAATTATAAATGTAGTTCACTGCAAAATTATGAACTAGTCACAGGTTACATATCTCTACACTAAATACTATTCTATTTAGAATGAAAGTGGAATGGAATTCACTAACAGGTTACTTCTCACTGTCTTTTGAATGAAGAAATTGTTGTTTTCATAAATATTGATAAAGGATAACCTGTGGATCTTATTACACTATTAATATGCACTTTCAATACCCAAAAGAAACAAGTGTTCAGCAAGCATGAGAATATAACTTTCCACAAGTGCAATTCACGACTTTTACTGCAGTGAGGCACAATGTTGACAAATTTGCAAGAAACTGACTCACCTTTTAAAATTTACTACAGGCAGCACTATGATCATTAACTAAGCAAAACTTTATAAGCCTCAGTTTTAAGAATTTTAATTTTTAAAAGAAACAGCAAATTGTCTTTATTAGCACAGTCTCCTACTTTCAAGTAAATGATTAAATAGGTGACTTTGACACTAAAAAAAAAGTTTAAATTGGACTGTTTCCATCACTGGGAGGCTTTCATTTTTTCCCACAAACTAGGACACTCGGTAATCATAGTTCAAATGGAGAGGAACCTGAGAGGTGTTGTAACAGGGAAAAAATCAAGGTACGCACATGAATTCAGTTATAAGTTACCTTATATTTGTGCACACTAAAACATCCAATAAGCTGATCCTTCACTGTACATCATTATAGTATTCCGCTACAGTGATTGCGCAATGTGGTGGCAACTGCATGTTGGTAGGTGGATTTCCAGGCAGAATTGCTGGACTCTGTCCCTTCTTAGTGGCGATGACGGATACCAATTCCAGAATCGTTCCAGCTATTTATCCATCCATCCGAGGCATTGGAAAGTGGTAGGAAAAGCCTCTCTCGGAACCAGCACAGTATGCAACTTTTACATGGCCGTGCACAGTTTAGTAGCTCTTCCCCGACTGACTCTTGTTTCCACCTTTTCTACCTAGGCCAACCACAATTTTCGCGCGCTACACAGTTCCGTTCCCGAGGGGAACCACTACACCTTTTATATACAAGATAACTAAGAACCCTAAGTGAGGATCAGCAGTTTACATAACAGCAACCAAAAAATGGTTCAAATGGCTCTGAGCACTATGGGACTCAACATCTTAGGTCATAAGTCCCCTAGAACTTAGAGCTACTTAAACCTAACTAACCTAAGGACATCACACACACCCATGCCCGAGGCAGGATTCGAACCTGCGACCATAGCAGTCCCGCGGTTCCGGACTGCAGCGCCAGAACCGCTAGACCACCGCGGCTGGCTAACAGCAACCAAACGCGTTAAATAAAACAGAACATTTGCACATACTGACATTTCTACAAAAAATTATTCACACAGAAATTACAATTATTACAGCAAGTTTTGTTCCCTCCGAATGGGATAAAGAATTTAAATGACAGATATACTACATTGCATAGAATCAAACCATGACATCAAAGTTTTTTACAAAGAAAGGAGCATACAATTTTGTGTTATCGATTCAATCCAACAACCTTTACAGATACTCAATGTTATAACATCAAACCAAAACAAAAGGCAAAATAAATCCGTACGGCATTAGAGCTATGGTGTTACACATTGATGAGTTGGTACTCGGAAGAATCACTGCCATTGGTGGTCGAAATCAAGCACAAGACTCACATTCAGAAGGTAGAGTGAAAAGTCTGCTTCTTGCTGGGAGTGCTCTGTAAACTTACTTCCATCCGAGGCTCGCCAAGGGATTATATGTACCCACATGCATAGATTTTTACGTTGATAGCTATATCAGAATATTTTACGATCTGAAGATGACAGTAGCTCTTGGGGGCTCAGAGAGTGAGCAGTCTTCGATGAAGACCAGATGGCCTCGAATTTTCAGTCACCAGCGCCACCACTAGCAGGAACCGATAATGCTACTATGATGAACAACCACAGTGTTCACAAATTGAGCTATAGAATCTAAACGAAGATTTCAGATTGACGTTTGGCTTCTCATACTTTAGTTCAAATACGTTTATTAGCAATTCCGAGCCCAACTAGCTGAGTCAGGATTGGTACGTATAAGATTCTTTCTGTAATTCTTTCTTTCCTCTCTTAAAAAACAGCAATCGCTATCCCACTTTCACGAATTCACCCGATTCCCCAAATGTTGTATTGATTTTAACGAATTCAGGACAAATGTATTGTCCAATCTTTGCCTAGGTGCTGATATTTTAATTCCATTATACCCTATGATAACTCCGCTTGAGGTCAGTTGCCTTGCAACAGCTACTTCCGAACCCAAACCCGGATAAAGGAGGAGGGTTGGACATTGTGCTAACAACCCAATCCTCTAAAAAAACTCTTTGTTACGAAATGCAAACTCGCCTCGGACATGGATGGATACAATGGAATATGAAAACTGCAAAGGAAAAAACGGTATACGATTCAGAAATTTTAATTTTGGATCTTGAAATGTTCAGAGCCAGTATAGGTCAGGAACTATGCAGACTATGGTCTCAGAGATTACCCGATACAAACTGGACCTGGTGGTGGTATAAGGAGAGGTTAGGGGAGGGAACTCACAAAGAGGACGGATACACACTATTCTATGGCGGATGTGTAGATAAACACAAATACGACACTGGTTTTGTTCAAAATGGTTCACATGGCTCTGAGCACTATGTGACTTAACAGCTGTGGTCATCAGTCCCCTAGAACTTAGAACTACTTAAACCTAACGAACCTAAGGACATCACACACATCCATGCCCGAGGCAGGATTCGAACCTGCGACCGTAGCAGTCGCGCCGTTCCGGACTGCGCGCCTAGAACCGCGAGACCGCCGCGGCCGGCACTGGTTTTGTAATACACAACAAAGCATCATATTCGGTTAAAGAATTCAAAGGTGTTAACAAGAGAATATCCTACATAGTACTTGGAAACCAAGTGTCAGACATCACATTCATCAATGTTCACGAGGTAAAGGAAGAGTTCTGTGACCAACAAGAACAAACAATTGAGAGCACACCAACTAGACATATCAGGATAGTGCTGGGAGATTTTAGTGGAAAAGCAGGAAAAGAAGAATTCCACATACCAACTATAGGAAGGCACAGTTTGCAAAATGAGACCAATGAGAATGATCAGAGGATGATCAACTTAGCTATCTCAAAGAACATAAGAGTGAGTTCGACTTCTTTGAACACAAGAGAATACATAGGGGAACATGGTGCTCCCCAGATGGAAGAACCACCAACCAGATAGATCACATCTTGTTGGACCAGCGTTGGGCCTTGGAGTCATGGACGTCAGGTCGTATAGAGGAGCCGACTGTGTGTCGGACCACTTCCTCATTGTGTGCAGGCTTAAACTACTGTTCGCCTAAATGCATAAAAAGAAGGGGACACTGGAACCTGCTTTGAATGTTGAGAAACTACGAGAAAGTGCCATTAAAGAACAGAATGGTATAGAAATCAAAAACCATTTTGAGGTCCTAAAGACCCTGCAAGCAAGAGAGAACGTAGAGGAAAAATGGAAAGAAATAAAGTCCACGGTACGAAGTGTAGCGGAGGATATATTGCTATGAGAGAAGATAATGAAGAAGAGGAAATGGTTCAACGAGACATGCCAGAAGGTTACAGAAAAGAGAAGGAAGATGAGGGAGAAGTGGCTAGCTGACACGGAGAATGAGCAGAAAAGGGAACATTTTGCCAAAGTCAGAAGGGAGACAAAGCGAATTCTAAGAGCACAGTAGAGAATATATCTAACCAGTTTGCTAGAACGAGACAGAGAGCGAAAACAAGAATTCAGGGTAATTGTTTCAATACATAAAAAATCGGAAACGTGGATTTCAGAGCCCAACTATTTTCATTAGAGATAAGAACGGCAACTTGATAAATGATAAGGAAAGAACTGTACAAAGATGGAAAGAATAATTCTCAGAACTGTTGAATAGCGCAGATCCAGATGAGATGTTACCTGCAGACACTACGGAGGAAAGGAAAGATGAAGAAGAATGGGAAGTTAGTGAAGAAGACGTGAAGATCGCAATCAATGGACTCAGAAACCACATAGCCTCTGGGGAGGACAGACTAACTTCAGAATCAATCAAGCAGGGAGGTGAGAGCTTACACTTAGAGATATATATACTGATCCAGTGGATATGGGGGGAGACACTGCCAGAAGAATGGAAATTGACTATAATATGCCAAATATACAAGAAGGGAAGCAAAATGTAATGTGGTAACTACAGAGGAATCACCTTGTTGAGTGTAACGTATAAGGTACTGTCCATCATTATCCTAAGAAAATTGTAACCATTCATAGAAAACAACGTAGAGGAGTACCAAGATGGCTTTCGACCAAACTGATCGACAATAGATCACATTTTCACACTGAGACAATTGCCTGAAAAACGCTGGGAATACGATAAAGATACGTACAGCCGGTTCGTCAATTTTCAACGTGCATATAACAGCATCCACAGAAATAGCCTATACAATGTAATACGTGACTTCAGAATCACTGAGAAGCTAGTGAGAATGATGGAATCTTGTATGGAAGGGTCAAAGGCAGCAGTACGTCTCCGAGGAGCCATATCAGAAACATTCGAGATTGAGACAGGCCTCAGACAAGGAGATGCTCTCTCATGGTTTCTATTTAATGTCATCTTAGAGAAAGCAATAAATGAGTGTAGACAACAGGAGTGGACTGGAGTACAGATGGACGGTAACTTCAACTGTCTCGCATATGCAGATGACATAGTACTACTAAGTGAATCAACAGCAAGAGTTGAAGGGAATGTACCAGGAAATGGACAATTGTGCACAGAAGGTAGAGCTCAAAGTGAATCAAGACAAAACATAGTCCACAAAATTAGGAAGAAGACAAGAGCAGGAAGAATATCTTGGGATAGGTGGCAAGAGGTTCAAGAGAGTACACCAGTTCAAATACTTTGGATCTTGGTTTACCACGGAAGACAACATAAAAATGGACATCAGAGAAAGAATAGCAGTAGGAACGAAATGCATGCATTCCCTCAGTGAGACACTCGGCACTCAATCGATCTCATTGAACACTAAGATGAAAATCTACAACACAGTGATAAGCCGAGCAGTAATGTATGGTTCAGAAACATGCCCTTATGCCAGATGGAAGACAGGCGAAGATGGCACTAGAGGAAAAACCAAACAGCAAACGCCCCATTGGACGACCAAGGCAGCACTTGATGGACGACCTGATGAAGTACCTTGCAGACCTGTGGACTGAAGACACCTGGAGGAACTGGGCACAAAACAGAAAGAAATGGAGGAGGTCTGCGGAAGCAGAGCGTGGTCTGCAGGGCCTTTGATCGCTGGATATCTATCTGTCTATACACTATGGTAATACTCAATGAACGAAACAGTTCTATGACATTGTCCACTTGTGTTTAAATTGAGGTATACTGCGAATTATTGCAAATAGGGTTTTACAGTGATGAATGTTTCATACAGTAGCTTGATGAACTGCCTGTTTTTGTCATCTTGAAAGATACAGCAGCCATGGATCACGAATGTTAGTGCCCCCCCCTGTGTAATAAATTAAATCCATTAAGTCATCCGTTGCACGGAACCTGCAATAATCCAAAAACATCTGTTTTCTCAATCATGACCGGTCTTCCCATCTCTCTCTCTCTCTCTCTCTCTCTCTCTCTCTCTCTCTCTCTCTCACACACACACACACACACACACACACACACACACACACGCGCACGCACACACACGTGTGACTACACACAGTGTGAGAACAGTGTTAAATTCATTTGGAATAATTAAATAGTCTGACAAGAAGTGGCCTAATTTTAAATAAAACTCAGAATATTTTAACTTGACCAACATGCTACAAATCATTGTCACCATCAAATAATATCTGCATATAATTACATAAAACATACGTGTTGCATTAGTTGCTACTACGTTCTATTGTTTTATTGCTGGGGGCCATACACTACACAAGTTTTGTTAAGCAAGCAGCAGGGACAGAATTTCGTCACAGACAGAAATATTTGTGAAACAAATCGATAACTAGACTAAATTTCTCTCTTGTAAAATTTGTTCGTTGTTCGATTCTACAAATCGTGGACTGTTTTTTGGACCAATTTTGTCAATCATTACTCACCATACACGCACATTAATTCAATCGTTACCGTACCACAATTCACTTTCTTTAATTAGCTGTAATCTACTGCAACTTCCGAAGATATAAAAATTGAATTACATCTCTGACTTCAAAGTCGCTAGAACTTCGTATAACGCAATTTATATCGAACAGTCACAGGATACACAATAATAAATAATGCTAACAGGAACTCACTACATAATTAGATTTTTATTTTTCCAAATAAATGAAGAGTGTGATAAAAATTTTTTTAACCCACTAAATTGGTTGATGTGGTACATCACGACTTCGTCTCTTGCGAGAACCTCTCATAGTAGGATTTTGTACTGCTGTCATGGATTATTGATAGAAAGTATTCGATTTTTTGTCTTCCCTATCTAGTTTCTGCTTTCTGTGGCCCCCATTCAAAACCTTGGAAATTATTCTCTCAAGAGACGTGGCTCCGTTTATTCTATCCCTTCTTCGAGACAGTATTTTCGACATATTCCTTTCCTCGTCGATTCTGTGGAGGATCTCTTCTCTTCTTTTCAATCCACTTAGTTATCAGCGTCCGTACGTAACCCCACATCTCAAACACTTCGATTCACTTCTCCGGTTTTCCCAGAGTCCAGGTGTCACTTCCTTACAACGATGTGTTCCAGACGTACATTCTTAGTAATTTCTGCCTGGAATTCGGGCCTATGTTTCTGCACTAGGAGGCTTCTTTTAACGAGACTCGGTCTCTTTGCTGGCCTAGTCTACTTTTTGTACCTTCCAAACTCCTTGTTCCTCTGTCATGCCTCACATTGCATCTAAGGTAGAAGAATTCCTTCGTTTGATGTAGTATGAGGTCCCCAATTTTGATATTACGTTAGTCATTAATCCCATGTCCATTGCTCGCTTTCACCTTTATTTGGTTTTACCTTCTATCCAAATTCTGTGTTTATCAGACATGTGATCTTTTTCAGCAGATCCTGTAACGGTTCTACTCATTTACTGAGGGTAGAAATGTCACTAAAAGCTTCGGTACTTACACCGGAGCTCACTCTTATACTACAGGTACAAATACACTGACGGCTTACATACGGATGCAGACATTATCCTGACATACTCATACTGTGGGAATCATGTTGTCAGTAACAAGAACAATCACTTGGTGTATCAGGGTACAGACTGTACTACAGCATTAGATCGCCATAACAAGAAAATCACCATGCTGTGGATAAAGGAACACCACGGTGTCAGGGGCAATGATATTGTCGACGCTTTCGCTAAGAGCGGCGTCCACTATGGATAAAGATGTACGATCATGTTCCTTACGAAATCTGAACATGTCTTCGCGCCATTTGTTAAGTTGCCATTTCATATGCTACCGTAAAATGCGGTGAACAGGAACAGTTTTCAACTTAAAAAGACGAAAGATAATTTTAAAATTTTGAATTTGTAATTAGTTTTGAGGCGTAGCTCATGCTTTTATAACAAAGAACGGGAAATAACAACTCGTGTTTCTGTATACTCAACAAAGAGGGGTGAATACAAAGAGCAGTGTTAACCCTAGCAATTTCAGTGCATTTTCCAGAACTAGCATTACCAAGGGGTGGGTACTTTACAACCATCAAAAAATTTAAAAAATGTTAATTGTTGTTGACTTATATTAACAAACATACTTGGCCCTGATGTGTTAATAGGGTCCACAACACTCTTACCAATATCAACGAAGTTTCAATCATATGCACTACCAACCACGTTAAGCCACCCAAAATCATTTAAAGAAATGCAAAACTGATTAAGTGTTGTTGACTTTTACTCAGAACATACGTTTTAAAGGCATATTGATGTGTATTAAGTTCCTGAAATTCGAATTATTGAATTTGACGCTAATTCGGAAAGTGACATCCTTCGGTAAGTTTAACTGAAATATAAATAACAGTTGTGGAGCACAATAGAAGAAATCATTAACATCAATAAATATTTTTTGAAATTCTAAAATATGGCATAACTGACTAGATTACAACTTTTCCAAAAGATGGTCATCAGCTACCCACTTGCTTAGTATTGAGAAGGTTAATTTTATTACTTTCACCGTCTATTTGTCGTTGTGGTGAATGGAGACAGGTAAAAATTTGTTTTTGATGTAGGAGGATACGAAACAAAATTTATCTTTTAAAAAAAGTTTTATTCACTCAAAAAAGTGGAAGTATTTCTTTCATTTTAGTTTTTTACTCTTCTT
Organism: Schistocerca piceifrons; assembly: GCF_021461385.2. NCBI lineage: Eukaryota > Metazoa > Arthropoda > Insecta > Orthoptera > Acrididae > Schistocerca > Schistocerca piceifrons. The sequence continues at coordinate 1,160,207,083 of NC_060138.1, read as the reverse complement.
TCCAAATAAAAGTTGTTACGTGATAATAATCTTACCATAACAGTACATTTAAGAACGTCGTTGCTTGTTAATAGATTTAGTCACTGACATCAGGTTTAAAAATGGTATTTTTGAAACTACAAGGCGCATCCTCAGACGTAATGGAGAACTTATGAACAGCCTCTCATTCTCTACCAAAGAAATTCTCACCTGTTACAATAAAGGTGTTTATAAAGCCATAAAAAAAGCGCGAACATGACCTTTGCCCTCTGAATAACAAATTTTAGAAGAATACAATTTAAATGACTGCTTGCTTTCTTCATGTCTTCATATAGATAAGGCCTACCGGCCAATGCTCTTCAGTGCGGACGCACTCACATTGCCTAAACTCTTATGGGAATCTGTAGACTGACTGCCGCAAGTAATCAGTGGGCAGGGGCACTACAAATGCAGTGTGTGAACAGTAAGCTGGATATTTGGGTCTCTCGGGGAGTAAGCCAGAGGTACGTCCCCGCAGTCGCACTATCCTCTGTTTTCGATGGCTCAGTCGGATCAGGAGAATGCTGTTTCTGCTGATGAGTCCCGTGAGAACTGACGCCAGGCTGGAAATCGAGGTCTTATATAGGCCACCATTCAGTACACGGCGACCAGCTGGATGGCCGAAATATCGAGATCGAGTCAAGATGATTTTAGGATCCGGCAGAAAACCCGAAGAGACTTTCCAGCTCAGCGTATTCGGTCAGAGAGGAGAGCTGTTTGGCCACTGTAAAAAAAAAAAAAAAAAAAAAATAAAATTAAAAAAAAATAAAAAATAAAATAAAATAAAAAATAAAAACTGAAAGCAAGGATCAACAACGAACTTGAACGGATGTCATGTGACTTCCGCAACGACCAAACACAACGATCAGCAACGAAGAAAATGCAAAAAAAAAAAAAAAGTCGGATAAAGTATCTGGCATGCAAGCAGAAGACCCCGGGTTCGAGTCCCGGTCGGGGCCCACATTTTCAACTATTCCCGTTGATCTTTATCAATGCCTGTAAGCAGCTAATGGTCTGCATTTCATTGTAATTTCACTACTGTTTATGTCCACTCCATAAATTTCGAAAACACAACACTGCATTTTCAATTAGCTGAAGCACAGTGAAACCAAAGTATGCTTAAAAACGAACTTTTGGTTAATGAAATGGGACTGCAAATTTGCTTACGTGTACTTAAATGAGAACAACATACTTTAGACTGGTCCTTAGAAATAATCTTCTAACTAAGCAAATTCAGGACCACAGCAATATTTGTCATACAGTGGACCAAATATCAATAGACTGTCATCGATTTTGAAATTGACAATATTCCGATTAGACTGGTATACCATCAACCTAGACAAACAAACATATGAATGATATTCCTATTTGACGTCTAACAAGACGGAAAAGACGTTTTTTGGAAGTTTCGATCCTGTTCACCCCATTGTTTCTATTCACCCCAATTCAACCCATTTTATGGCAGCTTCTAGGGGTTCAGCTGGTCCAGCAACCTTGCTTGTAACATTAAGGTGGGTATAAAATGGAGATGTATCTCTTAATTCGTCAGTGCAAAAGAAATGGTACCATATTACGTCCATCACCACTTGGTAATGTGTGGATATCGTACAGTGGACGTGAGTCATGTGAAACAACGGGCACTATGTTTGAGTGGTTGCGGAAAGGATGTGCACGACAAGTCACACCTCATAATAAAGAGCGTCTCGATCAACTCATCCTTAATATCGGCGGATTTTAAAAAACAAAGTTTGTGCACTGATGAATGTCGGCTTAATATCTAAGACAGATTATCGAAAAGTTTGTGCAAGATGATTATACGGATGCTTACGGAAGACCAGACAAACTCATCACGTGGTAAACGTGGGTACGCTTTGGATCAATATGAGACTGAAGATGAGAGTTTCCTGATACCTTCATCACCAGACGATGGACGTGAAGTCACCGCTACCGGCAAGAATCGAAACGACAGTAAATTGAGTGGTGACATGCAAGTTATCCAACAAAGAAGCAGATCAAGCCACAGCCACCTGCAGGCAACGTTTCGTACACAGTTTTCTGGGACAGGTCGGGTATGGTACCTTTGTAGGAGTTTAATGCAGTCCTCAGCTGCGAACGCTGATAGAGGACGCTGAGCTGGCTGGAAGACCGAATTTCCAAAGATAGGCCCGAAGATAACTTCTATTAGGACAACGCAAGGCTCCACAACAATTTTCTGACCATGGAACTTATTGCCAAATTTCGCTCTACTGCTCCATAACAGCCGGCCGTGTTGGCCGAGTGGTTCTAGGCGCTTCAGTCCGAAACCGCGCGACTGCTGCGGTCTTAGGTTCGAATCCTGTCTCGAGCATGGATGTGTGTCATGTCATTAGGTTAGTTAAATTTAAGTAGTTCTACGTTGTAGAGGACTGATGACCTCAGATGTTAAGTCCGATAGTGCTCAGCGCCATTTGAACCATTTTTTTGCTCTACAACATCCATCATGATGTAGTCCAAATTTAGCGCATTGAGACTTACATCTCTTTTGACCTATGAAAGATGGAATACGCGACTGACATTTTTCTGACTCAAATACTGTCGTCGATGCCTTAATATAGTGGCTAGCCTTAGGTGGTTAAGGGTTTTACGAGCACAGAATGCAAACTCTCTTTCATTGTTCGCAAAAGTGAATAAAGAATGCTGGTGACGACGAACAACATTTAAAGTTTGTAACTGATACCATGCTCTATTTAGCAGTTGTATTGTTGTCTGCAACTATTGTAGTTTCAATGGAAACAAACTGCAAGCACAAGTCTCGGAAAGGGTCTCGTATCTACAGCAATGAAGAAGATATAGTCTGCTGAAGAAAATCTGATGAATCTTTTTGGGAAAATTAAGATTAAGAATGAATTTACCTCAGCCTACAGTTAAAAGAACTTCAATTTTATTGTAACACAATCGATTTCAAGACTTGCAGCTTCATCTTCAAATGTGCCTACATAATACAATTACATAATATGGGGGGGTGGGGGTGATAATATGTTAACAACTTCGTTAACTTCTGAACATGAGACTGCTCGACGCCATTTTGTTCATGTAAAAAAGTACATAAAATTACAATTTAGTATAGTAATAGGCGATAATATTTAAACGATGAAATTGTAATTTTATATAAATATTGGCGTGAACATAAGGGCATTATTTAATATCAGAACTGGCAAAGGTCAAGGAAGTTTAAAGGTGGTGGCCTTCTGCCCACTTCTGTTGTATTTATTTTATAGGTACACGAATAGTTCCTGGTTTCTAGATCGTTTTCAAGCGATTTTTGCAATAGAAAATTACGCCATGTGCATTCAAATGGCAGTATCTTTAAATTACGCAAACTATTACTTTTGTTTCAGTATATGATGTCCTGTTAATGTGACAGCTTGTCAGTATAAAAAGATCAAAGAACAAAGCTAATCATGGACTAATAATTTCTAATAACTGTGACTGTAAGTTGAGGTGTTATTTGAGGAAGTTAATTTGTAGGTAAAATGCTATGGAAAATAAAAAGTGAAACAACCAATATTCTTTTAAGAGTAATTGTTAAATTTCATATATAAAATAGATGTTTGATTACCCACTAGCAGAACGTGATTGAAGTTATTGAGAAACGTTCTGTTTTGTAGATAGGTTTGTTCACTAATAAGTGAACCCGCCTGACGTTTTAGTTGGCTGAAATTTTCAGTCTCTTCTTGTAAGTATAGTTCAAAGGCAGTTGCATTGTTATCATTATATACTGTGTACTCTTTGAAATGCGCGTAACGGTAACAATGCAAGTGGGTTTGCACTTCACCTGCTAAACAACAAACACACGTAAAGAACACTAACGGAGATATCCAAATGCAGCATTGCAATAAGAAAGGGAAATAAATTAATGTTTTTGAAGAGATTGAAATTTTACCACATACACTTATTAATGAACAAATTGATCTATAAAAAAGAAAGTGTCTCGATAACATCAGTCAGATTTTTCTAATGACCAATCAGACCTCATGTATACAAAGAGTAAAATCGGACATCCAATCTTCAGTCAACATGTATTTATTTTCCTAATTATTTTTCGTACTATCAATTAACTTTGCTCAAATGTACAGTTAACTATTAGAAATCGTTAGACCCCGCATTGCTTTATTTCTAGGACAGTGTATGTCCTTTCGTGGTACAGGCATTAAACTGGCAACCATTTTAATTAATATGGCGTATTTTTCTACTGCCGGAAATCTCTTGGCTCTTGGCCGAAAAGGCAGAAAGCAGCCGTGTACCTGTAAAATAATTACAGTTGAAGTGGAAAAATTGTACCTTCTTTTAATAAATTTGTTGCTGTTGTGCCCACTATGAAGAAAATGTCAGGGACGTTGGTTACACACGGTCTACACGTTGGGCAGCTGTGCTGTAAAAGCGTAGGCATAGGCTTATTCTAAATCTTTGATATTAACAGTTGTATGTGAAGATGAGGCTATAAGACTCCTATCAACCATCCCACAACAAAACTAAGCATTTTACTGCAGTCTGAGGCAAATGCGAGTGTTGTCCAGAAAGTAATGCTCCGCAGTTCCCTCCTTCAACAATTCTTTGCTGAACATAATGACAATTACACAGATGAAAGATTGGAGTTGTATCCAAACACCCTATTTTTCCATTTTCCACGTAATCTTCATCTCGTTCTATGGCCTTCCTCCAGCGCGAAACAAGGGCGTTTATGGGCGGTAGGTACCAGTCCTTATCCTGGTGGCGGAGGCAGTGTTTCACTGTGTGAATCACCTCCTCATCGTTCTCAAATTGTCTTCCACGAGTGGCATCCTTTAATGGCCCAAACAAGTGGAAGTCTGAGGGGGATAGGTCAGTGCTGCAGGGTGGATGGGCCAACATTGTCCAACCCTTTTTGCGATGTGTTCAGGAATTCACAGACTTGCGTGGGCCGAGCGATGTCGTGTTACAGCAAAACATCTCCTGGGCTGCTATGGCGTCGAAGTCGCTGGAAGCGCGTTTTGAGTTTTGTTAATTTGTTTACATATTCTTCTGAATTAATTACACCGCTTCTTGGCATCATCTCAATGAGAATCACACCTTCAATGACCCAGACAGAACACGGTGATCATGACCTTGCCGGCTTAGAATTTTTTCTTCTGTGGGGAGTAGGAATGGCGCCATTCGATCGACTGTCATTTTGTTTCAGGCTCAAATGGTAAACACATTGAGGCGTCGCAGCTAGGGCGCGATCGCCAATTTGTCTATTAAAGCTTTCTTGTATGAATGTATGTGGGCTCCAGTGTAAGCAGTCAGAATCTTATATGATCTGCAACAAGCGAGCTGTGTCCTGCAGACGTGCGTCATGACCATATGGTATGACTGCAGCGTGTGAAAGTAGCGGAGAGGCGCTTACAGAGTAGTTACATTCTCTGGAACTATAAAAACTAATAACTGATCTAGAAATAGCCTGAGGAACTTCATATTAGGTACATAACCTTCTGTTGTGTAAAGGAACAATCTGTCAAAGTCAGAGGTCAGTAACTGTCATAATTTGGAAGTTACAAAAAAAGAAAAAGTCTATAAAAAAGTAATTATCCGACACTTAAAAAACTAATATATATATATATATATATATATATATATATATATATATATATATATATATATATATATATTAATAGTTCACAACTGTGACTATTTGAAAAGATATGATAACAGCTTCAGTGTTTAGATTCGAATTTGGAAAGTTCTGATTTTAGAAAACCTTTTGTAATTTTGCTGTGGTAATAACTTTAAGAATTTCAAGTAGATATTTATGTTTTGTGTTAGGGTGGGTGTGAAAGAGAGTACTTGTGTGAGTGTATGTGAGACATTCGCCAATATTAAATTTTTCTGTTTGTAATTCTCTATAGGAACTTGCAAGTGTTACAGCTTTGTTTTGTGGGACGTCCCTACTAGTGGATGACGGATGTCCAAGCATGTCTGAATATGTAAAAGACAGCCAGAACGTTCGCAACTATATAGTTAAATTCCAGACGTAAAGTACAGCTTAAAGTTTATTTCACTTTATTTCTTTAAGAACAGAGTTCTGAATTGCTTATTTCAATGACGTCAATGTGCTGAGAGCAGTGGTTGGTTCTTGCTAGATTTTAGAGCGAGCCGCGCCCTGAAAGTCAGTTCTGATTGGCCGTAATTCTGTACAGCCAATAAGAAGTGAGACGGTTTGCCACCCAACGCATGAGATAGAGGTGCTTGTAGAGGCAGAGAGAGTAGAAGGAAATGGGGGACTACCTTTCGAAAGAGCCGGTCATGCTGAAAGTGTCCGAATACATTATGTCTAAAATGAAGCGATATTGTGACTTCCGCGTTTCGGTACAGCGATAAAGGTGGCTGATGTTTAGCATTAACTATTTGTAAAATTTTAAGAGTCGAGAGATATTTTGTTTTGGAGAAAATCGCGTGTGTAAACTTTGAACTAGAAGCGTGGCAGTAGTTATGAAATTTCTTTACTGAGTATTTATGGCGAGCAAAAACTTTATTTAAAAGACGACCAATGAATGCCGAGTGCAAAAGTGAATAGCATTTTATTGACTGTGTTACTCTCGTAAATGATTTCGGAATTGGATAGGAAAAGTTTGTTTGAGTGTGACGAGTACTGTGAACAGGAACTTTAATGATTTGAACACATGTGGGCTGATGATCTTGCTTAATAGCAATAAAAACGATCCTAATGCAAGTTTAAAATGGCCTTTGAACTTAGAAATTTGAACAGCAACCCATTTCCGATTTATTGTTCAGAGTTCACAAGACTATTATCAGCTTTTTGTACATATAGCGGCCTCCGACGTGTAGTTATGAAATCTCAGTTTCTTCAACACTGTTTTTCTGAGATGTCTTAAGTAGCTGCAGCCAGGAGATACGTGTGCAGATCTGTAGCAGTATCAAGGTAGGTGGACAATTTATGTTGCAGAACCGCAGTCGATGTGCGAAAGAGCGCGTTACTTCGCAACATGTTTCATCATCTGTCGCAATCCGGTACAAGAATGCCTCCCCGTCAGCTTCAAAACGTTACAGCAAAGGAAAACAAATGTTCTTTTCTGTGCGATTTGTGATCCGCAGTTAGCACCGTTGGACCCATCTTGCAGACACTCTTGAATACCCAAGAGTGCGGATAACTGCATCCACACTTCCTTTGCTGATTGACGGATGCAGCGCCAGCTGCCGTGTTGTAATGCGTCTGTCCTCGAGAATGAAAACATCAGCTCGTCGCAACATATCAGGTGTGACGGCCGTGAATGGTCTCCCCGACCGCTGCAAATCGTGGAGTTCCGCAGAACCGCCTTCTGCAGACCTCACTCTTCGTGCCCAGCTACTAACTGTATTTCTGTTGACAGAACATGCTCCATAGAGTTTACATAAGCGTTTGTGAATATTCCTCACAGTTTCTTTGTCTGCAGTGAGGAATTCAATGGCGGCACGTTGCTTGTAACGTACGTCACATACAGACGCCATTTTGAAACTGTTCTGCAGCTATTATGTCTGCCGGAAGTGACGGAAACTTTGCGCGCACACTTAGGAGACTTTTAATGATACCGGATGATCAAAAAGTCAGTATACATTTGAAAACTTAATAAACCACGGAATAATGTACATAGAGAGGTAAAAATTGACACACATGCTTGGAATGACATGGGGTTTTATTAGAACAAAAAAAAAGTTTTGCTAGACGCGTGAAAGATCTCTTGCGTGCGTCGTTTGGTGATGATCGTGTGCTCAGCCGCCACTTTGGTCATGCTTGGCCTCCCAGGTCCTCAGACCTCAATCCGTGCGATTATTGGCTTTGGGGTTACCTGAAGTCGCAAGTGTATCGTGATCGACCGACATCTCTAGGGATGCTGAAAGTCAACATCCGACGCCAATGCCTCACCAAAACTCCGGACATGCTTTACAGTGCTGTTCACAACATTATTCCTCGACTACAGCTATTGTTGAGGAATGATAGTAGCAATATTGAGGATTTCCTGTGAAGAACATCATCTTTGCTTTGTCTTACTTAGTTATGATAATTGGTGCTATTCTGACCAGATAATGCGCCATCTGTCGGTCATTTTTTGAACTTTGTATTTTTTTAGTTCTAATAAAACCCCATGTCATTTCTAACAACCCTACCACAACAAAGGTCAAAAATTTAATAATGATTGTGGTGTTGCTCACGCTGCTAAATACTGCATTTCCGGGCAACAACAAAGTATTATGTGGCAGGTGTCATTAGAGCACAGTTAATAAAGTCATTTCATGTAATAATGATTAAACTAGGCACTCATCTTTTCGTGTTTCCCACGCCGGTCTCGTTGTAAAATCGTGGCTCAATCGTCGAAAATCTAGGTGGTGATGATTCCAAGCTTGGATGCAAAGAGGCCTAGGTTTTATTCTGCGATATTCAACAGTTTTGTAGATGCGCTTCACAAACCATTCTTGAAGATTAAACCTTTGAAAGTTAGCACAATGGTGATGTAAAAAATAATCAGCACTCCGAAATTAGGTTACACTTCTTTTTTATTACTTTCGCTGCAATATCACGTAACACACAAAACATCACTTCACAATATAAAACATACTTGAAAACATCTTCCTCACTGTTAAAGTTCACACTTTATAAACTGGCTACAATATGCGTCTTTCCAACATGACGTCCAAGACTTGACTTTTCAAGGTCCGACTCTCTAACTAACTAACTAACTAATCGCTTACGCGCCCAAAAATCAGTGCCAAGTATGTCAAAGATCATAGTGACAAAAGAAAGAACACACATAAGAATAATATCATTGCAATATAAACATATCGATGTATAAAAAATGAAATCAAATCTGAATGTTGTCTCAGAAATATGTTAAGTAGTTAACAGAAACACAGTAGAATATTACTGGTATCGAGAGGTTGATGTGAGGTGCCGTAATGGTTACGTAATTCAAGTACCATTACACATTCCAAGCATGCGTGTCAATTTGTACCTCTCTATCTAGATTATTCCGTGATTTATTCAGTTTTCAAATTTATACTGACTTTTTGATCACCCGGTACATACGTAACGTTTCGCATTAGTAGCATTGTTTACGGCTGAGAAAAAAAAAAGCTCGATGCATTACTTTCTGGGCGACCCTCGTACACTCGCGCTCTCAGTTCATTGTACGATTATGCTCCTGCGGTTCCGTCAACAGGACAGTATCAAACGACAAAGTGAAAACGCAATGAAAAATCTGTGCTACTAAACCGTACCAGGCAGGTACGAGAACTGTGCTTGGGCTACGAATACGCTGCAGGGCGCCCCACACTGTGGCGGACAAACGGACACAAATTGCAACTGCCGGCCAATCGCTGATTGTGAGCGGTACTAGGCAGCCCAGCCAGTGCGAGGCGCGCGCCGAGCCCCGACCACTTTGCGCTTATGTAGCGCGGACAGGTTAATTAGCGCCGTAAAAACCCCCGGCCACAAAGCGCATCGCTGAACAATGAGCTGCCGGCGGCCGTCGCAGCTCGCGGGCGATCCCAGAGCGGCCACGCGCTCTGAACACGAAATGAGCGACCCGGCTCGCCGCCATGACGTATTGGTTAACCGCTGCCTGCATTGGTCCCCACCTCGCCGGTGAAGGCTGCTGGGGTTCCTCTTTGCATATATCCCGTTGGATATACTCGTCCTGCCTTCCGAAAGCACAATCAGGCTTCGAAACTCTTCCTTTCCTTCATTTACCCATAACCCTACCGCCTGTGTCCGCCTCTGCAGCCCAGTGGTCAGTATATCTGGTGTCTGTGCGGTGGAACCTATTTCGAATTCCGATACAGTCTCTGATTTTTGCTCGTTGAAACGAGTGGAACGAGTTGCATACAACCTCGTGAGAGAGAAATGACAGCTCTAAGTTTAAGACAGCCGGCAACGGCCGGGATTGTGATGTACTGGCTCTGCGCCCTCCTATACTGCATCCAGTGACGCGAAGAATGACATGGTGGTCGGTCGGTCCTCTGTAACCCACAAGGCCAGTAAGTGGAGCTACCATCTTATCCTGAATCCTCTCGTAAGGGTCTTCGAGCCATCCGCAATTGTTATCCGTATCACTAGAAACATACAAACACAATAATATACACTACTGGACATTAAAAATGCTACACCACGAATGTGACGTGCTACAGACGTTAAATTTAACCGACAGGAAGAAGATGCTGTCATATGCAAATGATTAGCTTTTTAGAGCATTCACCCAAGGTTGGCGCCAGTGGCGACACCTACAACGTGCTGATATGAGGAAAGTTTCCAACCGATTTCTCATACACAAACAGCAGTTGACTGGCGTTGCCTGATGAAACGTTGTTGTGATGCCTCGTGTGTGGAAGAGAAATGCATACAATCACGTTTCCGACTTAGATAACGATCGGATTGTAGAATATCGCGATTGCGGTTTATCGTATCGCGACATTTCTGCTCTCATTGGTCAAGACCCAATGACTGTTAGCAGAATATAAAATCGGTGGGTTCAGGTGGGTAATACGGAACGCCGTGCTGGATCCCAAAGGCCTACTATACTAGCAGTCGAGATGACAGGCATCTTATCCGCATGGCTGTAACGGATAGTACAGCAACGTCTTGATCCCTGAGTCAACAGATGGGGACGTTTGCAAGACAACAACCATCTGCACGAACAGTTCGACGACATTTGCAGCAGCATGGACTATCAGCTCGGAGACCATGGCTGCGGTTGCTCTTGACGTTGCATCACAGACAGGAGCGCCTGCGATGGTGTACTCAACGACGAACCTGGGTGCACGAATGGCAAAACGTCATTTTTTCGGATGAATCCAGGTTCTGTTTACAGCATCATGATGGTCGCATCCGTGTTTGGCGACATCGCGGTAAACGTACATTGGAAGCATGTATTCGTCATCGCCATACTGGCGTATCACCCGGCATGATTATATGGGGTTACACGTCTCGGTCACCTCTTGTTTTTTGACGGCACTATGAACAGTGGATGTTACATTTAAGATGTGTTACGACCCGTGAGTCTACGCTTCATTCGATCCCTGCGAAACCCTACATTTCAGCAAGATAATGCACGACTGCATGTTGCAGGTCCTGTATGGACCTTTCTGGATACAGAAAATGTTCGACTGCTGCCCTGACCAGCACATTCTCCAGATCTCTCACCCATTGAAAACGTCTGGTCAATGGTGGCCGAGCAAGTGGCTCGTTACAATACGCCAGTCACTACTCTTGATGAACTGTGGTATTGTGTTGAATCTGTGTGATCAGCTGTACCTGTACACGCCATCCAAGCTCTGTTTGACTCAATGCCCAGGCGAGTCAATGCCGTTATTACGGCCAGAGGTGGTTGTTCTGGGTACTGATTTCTCAGGATCTATGCACGCAAATTGCGTGAAAATGTAATCACATGTCAGTTCTAGTATAATATATTTGTCCAATGTATGCCCGTTTATCATCTGCATTTCTTCTTGGTGTAGCAATTTTAATGGCCAGTAGTGTACATAATGTATGATCAATACTAGTGCCACAATCCTCAACACTGATTTTGGCGCCATCAAGCAGGTTCCAAAATGTAACTAACTAGCTGAAATCATTTCCTAGAACAACAGAGAAAATAGGAGGCTCACATTGTTAAATTGCAACTTCCTTGCCGCAATGGATTCACCGGTCAGATCACCGAAGTTAAGCGCTGTCGGGTGTGGCCGGCACTTGGATTGGTGACCACCCGGCTTCCATGCGCTGTTGCCGTTTTTCGGGGTGCACTCAGCCTTGTGACGCCAACTGAGTAGCTACTCTACCGAATAGTAGCGGCTTCGGTCACAGAAAACCATCGTAACGACCGGGAGAGCGGTGTGCTAACCACACGCCCCTCCTATATGCATCCTTCGCTGAGGATGACACGGCGGTCGGATGGTCCCGATGGGCCACTTGTGACCTGAAGACTGAGTGCTCACATTGTTATATTGGAAACAACATACATGACTTGTCAGTAGATATAATAAGAGAAATACCAGCGGAAATGCCAAATTCCGTCACTATGACACTGGTACTTCATACTGCAGTGACACACTGCATCGGGCAATTCAACACACTGCTGGTCAAATTTATCAGGGAGATATTAACCTAAGAAGAATCGTGACGGCGAGGTGAATATCACGGACAATGTGGAGGTGTACCAGCACATCAAACATGTGAGTGATGTTATACAGAAACGTGGCCTGGAGTTCTACCGTCATGGAAACCACAGTCACTAAAGCTGAATTACAGAAAGGATACAAGGATTCTGATGTTCTGTGGAAAAGTCCCTGGTAAAAAGGAAAGGGAAACCATGAGCCTGCTTAGGGAATATAGATCCCATTACGTTAGAGGCATTAGAAACAGCATTAAAACAACGATACAGGGTAGCGTGGGATAAATGCACAATTGTAACAGAGAAAAGGAAGGAACGTAACATTGAAATTCATATAGCTTTTACTAATTACGAGAAAGCTTTCTATCGAATAAGTATGGAAAAATTATTGGGATTCATGACTCAAAGAGGATATCTGAATCACCTAATTAAGGTAATAAAATGTATAAATAAAGACACAACAAGCCCCCCGTACGTGTCAGAAATGGACGCTTTCGTAAAACCATAAAGTTGTAAGGCTGGGTTGTAGCTACTCTCTTACTTTGTTTGCTATTTACATAGATGATCTGAATGGAGAATCGATGTTTAAAATTAACGGAGGTATTTGTACTGCATCACATTATACGTGTGCTGGAATCAGATTATTTTATGAAAAACTGAAGATAAGATGCAAAGAACGGTATATATCCTGTAGAGTGTGAAACACTGAAATAAACGTCAATGTTAGCAGTGCCAGTAGATAAAATAAAAAATTGCGACTCTAGGATAAAACAAACACTTTTTGTTGTGCGTGAAAATATTAGAGCCGGCCATTGTGGCCGAGTGGTCCTAGGCGCTCCAGTCTGGAACCACGCGACCGCTACGGTCGCAGGTTCGACTCCTGCCTCGGGCATGGATATGTGTGATGTCCTTAGGTTAGCTAGGGTTAAGTAGTTCTAAGTTCTAGGGGCCTGATGACATCAGATGTTATTTCCCATAGTGCTCAGAGCCATTTGAACCATTTTTTGAAAATATTAGCGCAAGAGGGGGAAAGACGCAGGACTGCATCAAACCAGTTGAAAGGCCAATTATTTAAAACAAATAAATAATCACTGAAGTACAGAAACTTAATACTGTGTTCGAAAGAGCGGTATATAGAAAGAAAACGTGGAGAAAGAAGCGAACTAGCTGGCATATGGAAAGCATAGGAAGTAATATCTTTAGTCAGAAATGGTAAAAACAAAGGTTCTAAGAGTCAATGCGGCATAATGTTTATCCATGTAGTCTTTAGTTCAAGCATGATGAAAGCTGGAGTAAAATATTTCATATTTTCTCATTGGGGGCGAACTGAATGACTTCAGAGAGACCGGAACTACCACATCTATTTATTCCATAACAGATAACCGAGAACGAACAAGACTTAAACATACAAACATATCCATTTATACAGACTACCTACGGCTATTCGATACAGTTAGTACAGATTATCACCAACAGTTTAAATAATTTTCAACCCAGAAATTAGATAGAATTCGTAACCAGCCTGTATAGATACAATAATAAAAGCAATTAGAACATAGATTCATGAATACAGAACAGCGATTATGATGAATAATATCAAGAGAAAGTTGAAGACCCAGTATTACAAGAATAAGATAAATTGACTGCTTGAACGATCTGGATTAATATTGTTATTCTGACATCCACTGAAAATAATAATAAAGTGACATAGTTCTGGGAAAGTGTACTGTCACTACTAAAACAACGGCAGAAAATCGCTCTTCTGCCATTCGGGTCCAATGATTGCTGCAAGAAGTGAAATAAAGATGAGAAGTTAATCATCTGTTAGTGACCTTCCCACGAATTCACCGCGAGATTTGTTGCATGCTGCTACGGCTGGCGTACATTCTGCATTACAGATTCGGTGTCGCCCAAGGGGCCCGTGGGAAAATGTATTTATCTCTTCTCCCAACGATCTCCTCGAAGTCTTCTGGGTTTGATACAGCGACTTTCCTGTGTAGTTATGTGAGACAGAAGGTAAGACAATAACTTTCAACACCGTGAGTTTCATCAAATAACGTTCACTTTATATTTTTCAGTCCTTGCTACATTTGTCTAAAGATTTTTCTTATCTTTCTGAATTTACTACATGCATTATCATTCACAACACGGCGGACAAATTACTCATTACTCCTTTTACGGCAAGAACAATGATTAATATCGGTTACGTTTGCGCAATATTACTGCCAAGAAAAGGCTGTCTCCCCAACGTATTCACGCCAAACCTGAAGCGCTTGTAAATATTCGCTGATGTTTCATGAATTAATTTATTGATACTCAATTAAATGTCTCAAAAATATACGATAACTTCAGTATCTTGACGTAATTTTACCTAATTCCTTACAATAACCACTTTCCTTTAAATTCAATTTAGCATTGCAAATTCCAGTGGTAGACATAATTTTCCTATAGTATCTGTTCCTAAAGTAATTTAAGTCAGTATTTCAATTCTTTGTTGTTTTTCTTCTTAACGATTTTAATATGACATTTTAGCTTCACTTATTGTTTCGGTGTTACATAATTCATATGTGAAAGCAATCCTATTATTTGTCACATTACGCAATTTTCGATATAATATACAATTTCATTATTTCAGACATGAATTTTATAAAGGTTGAACAGTTTTAACAGAACCTATTATGAATTTCGTGTGCTCTGCACTATAAACTGCACTGAGATACAGACTGACGATAGTTTAAGTATATAAATAAAATTTGGAACTGATGTTTCATAGATATAATTTATGGTTTCTTCTAGAGAATATAAACCTCAAGGTTATTTTACAGCCAATAGTAGCCTTAGTTTCCTGTCCAATATCGGGGCTATCTCGTCACACGCAACAGTCATAATGGCGTGCGGGCTAACTGTTCGAATTGAAAATTCATAATATTCGTCTACCAAACGTTATGGGCCAAATATATGACAGTGACCACTGGATTTTGCGCACCGCTATGTTAGCGAACATTCACAGTGAGAAGTCTGTAAACAGTCTTCGGTCGTTGGTAACAAGGAATGCAGCAACACAGAAATATTTCAGAATGGAAAGCGTAGGCACATATATTATGCAGCGGAAGTAGGTCCTGAGTTTGTCTGGAAGAACTGCACATATGCTGGTGTGGCGAGAAACATTTACGAGGCTAACCAGAAACGTTGCACGTAACATTGACTGCGAGAGGGTCAGAATAACCAAAAAATATTGGTAGCACTAGATACGGATACGAACAACATCAGCTGCAGCTGGTTAGAATTGCCTTCTTAAAACTTCCACTCGTCACGATAACTGAGTCGTGCGGCAATTCACCGTGAATTTGGTATGCAATTGCAACTTGTCATTTGACGTAATTAAAACACATGTCAAGTGTAATAAAGCTTAACTGGTGTAATTTCAGAATAAGGTTACGCATCACAATTCAGCTATAGCACTTTGGATGAACACTTGGGGTGAATACGAGCTGCATCGACAAAATTTCGGAGGTAGTTCAGGAAGATTATCTGAGTATTTTAGTGGTAATCATGTGTCCCGTTTGCTTGTTACAGAGTAGTTTCATAGGGTCAGATATCTTCCCTCCATTTACCTTTGTACCTGTGGGTACTGAAAACATTTGCCCAAGAGTAAAATTAATATGAAATGAAATTGTCCTCTCTCTCTCTCTCTCTCTGTCTCTCCATGAAAACGTTCCTGCCTATTGCCTACACTAATGTCCACTTTACTCTTCATATTCAAAGTTCTATCCCTCTCTCCGTGTTCGTTTTTCCGTCCTTTTTGGTTGCGGTTTATCCGTGATATCCAACAGTTCGTGTTGGTTTACTTTGGTGATGGCAACAACCGAAAAAAAGAAATCGATTCAGTCACTTGTAGGAAAAGAAACCACTCATTCGTTTGTAGTTTTACTTATCGGTTTTTCTATTCATCACTCTCTTCTACCAGTCTGTGGGGGCAACGTTCGACGCAGTCCAGAACTTCACGTTCTGAGCGGAAATATTCGATCATTCTGCCACTGTTCAATCACTGTTGTGGAATGCACTCTGTTCTAGCCTGTCGTCACGGTTATAGCCGTTGCGATATTTGATTTTTACTGAATATCACTAAGGAGATTTTAGTTTAGTTTCTCGTCCATGTTTATGAACAGGCCTTTACTTAACAGTAAACTTTGTGTTTGGATGAGAATGCCGAAACGCTTAGTGCCGGGGGAATGGAAGAAATTATGACCAGATAGAAAGTGATCACCAAGATAAATTGAGTATGGTATACATTATCGGCAAGAATCATTCATACTATGAAAAAATGTTAAAGAAATTCAAAGAAAAGTAACGAATGACGACAAATATTTGTCGTAGAAAGAAACTTCCAGCAGGAGGCGGTAAATACTTAAAAAGCAATTGATTAAGTCACCAAAAAATTAAAGGAAAGTCACCTCAGCGTTTACAGAAACGGAATTATCTTTGGCTGGTGCAAATCAGCGGAAAAAGAGAGACACAGATTTAGTTAATTTAAATCAGTAATCGTTAATTTATTTAAACAGAAATTTACAATGTAGGACCAGTTATTAACCTTTTAAAAATATTTAATGCAAGAAATTCCAAAAAGTCATATTTAAGTAAACTGAAAATGCTTCCTTTTTAGAAACATACTGTTTATTCGCCTCTCCTTGACGCGCGATGCGTTATTTTTGTCTGAAAAATTTGGCTGTTATGACATACACATTACAAAATATTATGAAATTCTCATTTTATCTGGTGGTGGCCACAGTTTACATAACGATGCACATAAAGTGGAGGTGCGGAATATGAATCCTTGGCAATACTGACATACCTTGTTGGCCACTAAAGAATAATATAAAATTAATTACGGCTATTGTAAAACACCCTCATTCGTAATTTTTAAATGAGTAATATCGCGTTTGTAGAAAGCTATCTCTGTTATTCCCAGTAATAAAAGTGATTAAGTGTCAAAATGAGAAATCCTGTACAGCGTTCTTTACGTTGCTTACAGTTCACACAATATGAATGCAGTCACAGTCACTAATGAGCGTCCAGTATAAATTCAGAAATAATACTACGTAATCAAATTAAACTTTACCTGGAACAGCAGTTACCAGAGACGAGAAGTTTATGCTCATATTAATTACGGCAAACGAAGAACCTGCTGCCTTATCCACTTATTCCTAATATTAATTTTTATTAGGATAATAATGAAAAGTATTAATTTGATGATTATCCGTGTGCCACCTCATAGTGCGAGCGATAGTAATATCAGTTTGTTCGAAGCGATTATGTAAGATTCTGACTAGGTACACAAACCTAGTCATGTCATGGTTCATGCGTATCAGAAAACGCTGAGAAAGTATATACAGGAATTTACTCAAATAGAGAGAGTAATTGCAAACATTCATATAATTGTCTTTAAGTGTCAGAGATCAATGTCGGTTGTCTCACCTGGAGGGTGAGTGAAAATATTCATACAGCAGACATGACCACAGACGTCAGTTTCATACTACTAGTTTACTTATGAAGAGTTTGCCGATAAACACTTCCTGTATGGGCTCACTAAATGCAGTGGAAGGTTCAAATGGCTCTGAGCACTATGGGACTCAACTGCTGATGTCATTAGTCCCCTAGAACTTAGAACTAGTTAAACCTAACTAACCTAAGGACATCACAAACATCCATGCCCGAGGCAGGATTCGAACCTGCGACCGTAGCGGTCCTGCGGTTCCAGACTGCAGCGCCTTTAACCGCACGGCCACTTCGGCCGGCACAATGGAAGAGCGGCATTCATTATTGCATTACTCTGTGTTTTAGTTTGTAAGTTTCGGGATTACATATTGCAGGTTTTTTAGGTGTTGTGAAGATCTACTCTCACGATACATAGGCAAACGGCATTTCATCCTGTATTTAAACTGATGGACTTGAATCATTATAGTAAGCCTGTTCACTTTCCGTTCCTATTGAAATTTTAAGTAAAAGCTATAATGGACAAAAAGAGCGCCTCTTTTTTCAGAGATACGGTGTTCGAATGGTCAACAGTCGTAGGTATTAAGGTTATTAAATCTCTTTTCCCTTCGAAGGCAATTTCATCACATTAGCTATATTTTGCCTACTACAGCGACGAATCTGTTTTCGAGACGTACATTAAAAATCAGTCGCTTGAGATGGAATTCGCCTTGAGTAATCTTCTCTCTCTAGCTCTCTCGCTTTCTCTGCCTCTCTTACAAAATACAGAACCTCTCTCTCTCTCTCTCTCCCTCTCTCTCTCTCTCTCTCTCTCTCTCTCACACACACACACACACACACACACACACACACAGGCACATTTTCACCATTCGTCTCTCTCAACGATAGAGAAGCTTTCGCAACTTAGTTCTAGTCTCGTTTCAAGGGAAAAATCTTTTTTGCTCACAGTTGCCTCTCCGAACTTCGTTATTCCTCGAGCTTCAAACATATTTTCTTTATATATGCTGTCGAAAGGCAAACAATATCTAAGGCTCAGTTCCATTTCTCGCTGTGCTCAGGATGTGTCATGTGAAGGAAGTGGATGAAAATCAAACTACTACTCCATAAATGCTCGAGTGCCTTTCGTAGCTGTTATCACAATAGACCTGATGTTATGGAAACACTTACTGAAACAACTCCGACAGTGATGATCGCTGAACGTGGTGTGAGAGGTAAAGGGGAAAGCTGCTCATTATCTATAACCTCCCAGACAGTCGAACCAAGTGAATAAATACAGTATCTGAGACAGATTTTCGAAGGAAACAATTAAC
Source organism: Schistocerca piceifrons (assembly GCF_021461385.2). Classification (NCBI taxonomy): domain Eukaryota; kingdom Metazoa; phylum Arthropoda; class Insecta; order Orthoptera; family Acrididae; genus Schistocerca; species Schistocerca piceifrons. The sequence goes on along the minus strand of NC_060138.1, from coordinate 1,160,188,107 downwards.
TAGTGCATGGATCCTTGATGTAAACATCTCGCAGTTGGTCAGTGGCATACGTACGAGCCGCGACTGTACAGTGCTTTTTGCCTCAGGGCTAAAACGGAGTGGGAAACAGCTATGTCTAAAATGGATGGCAACATAGATCGGCAACAATCTTCAATGGTTTATTGATAGGAGTACCACAATATTCAATTTGAGTACTTTAATTGTGCGTGGCAATATAGATCAGTGCTCACTTGCACTGATATGTCGTGGAACATCCTTACAGTTCCAGACCCAGTGAACGACGACTAACGCCACTTGCACAATGTCCAGTTGGCTCCTCTTGCTGGAGACTGCAGATGACTCCTGAGACACTGGAATGATTATAGTCCGATGACTGTCTGCTTGCTGAGTGGAGCCGTTCATCCGCTCATATTCCCGTTTGACGGATGAACATACACTTGGTAACTATTTGTGTGGTGTAAGGGCGGTCTTGTCGATTGCTCCCCCTTTCGAGAGTAGGCTACACTTTTTCATACCCGAGTGGTAGGCAGGAAGTAATAATACACACAGAGCTTCTTGGCGTTTCATACATGACTGTATACTGGAAGACTAGTTTTTATCTACGAAAAGCATTTCATGGTAAATAGGTACTTCTACAGTCTATGTTGGTGTAGCGTTCTATGTACGCGATCGATACGCGGCTGTAAAAGATGTATACCAAGCAAATGGCCATTGGCTTGCACAACGGGTGAGGACAACAGAAGGGCTGAAATATCTCGGCTGGCCATTACCTGAAGAAACACGCGAGATGTCTAGCAAACACACTTTTTATAAAATTCCTAGAGCTATTTTTCCAAATAGAATCTGTGGATATACTCGCCTTTCTGCCCTGAGCATACTGAATCGAACAGGTTCATAGAAACAGGCAGTTCTCCCTCAGTAATGGAACTTTCGTGGTACAATAAGATATACCGGCTGCTAAGAAGTTACTTTAGATTATTTTACACACTGTACATGCAGATTTAAATTTCGACAGCGACTCTCATTTGTAAAGCGTTTGTGGAACCCCTACATGCAGTTAACCACTTAAAGAAATAATTTGTTGCGAACAATTTTATATGAGGTGCAACCGCAGCCATATGTAGATATCTTGAATAACAAGCGCGGCTGCTCTTGTAAATAATTAATGTAACGACCGGTATCGTAGCTTAGAAGCCATTGGTAGTTAAATAAATTATCTACAAGAGCAGCCAAACGGTTAATATTAAAAAATAGTTTCTACTGATTCAGTTAAGGTTTTTCATGGTATGGGCGTGCGTACCTGTAGTAAATATTGGGGTGCACGAAGTTATTTTGTCTTACACAGAGAGCCGATACTGCAAATTGCTTCATCTTGCTCAAACAGTAAGTCTGAATTGTGGGTTCAACAACATGAGCTCAATGAGGATTGTTCATAACGTTATTCTCATCGCACAGCACAATGTGCAAGAAGAAGTAAATGTTCCACAAGAGCAGCTATCAGACAGTTGACGTAGTGGTAAAGCACCAAGCTGATACACTGAAAGCCACTGTTGTGACACTAAAGTGCGACAATGAATGCTGATGAGGCTAGAAATAAGAAGAGATGCAGGCGTACTTGGCAAGACATAAAGTCATTGCCTCAGGCAGATAGGAATACTCAGGCTTTCAAGCCCATGTCCTATTCAGTCACAATGAGCCAACTAAGATGCAAACCCTGTGACATGTTGACAGATGACTTCTACTTTCGTGCCTGGCTGATCTGCCAAATTACGTCGTACTGAGTTACCAACATCTCAACTGAAGATGTGAAGTCCTGGAGAGTTATACCTCTGGCTTGACGTGTCGCTGTATCTCGAAGGTACGCTAAAGGCTGTCTGTGCGCAGACACTGGCGTCTATGATGAACCTCTATGAGACGGGCGATGCTGTAATTATGCATTACCTTCTACGTGATGTGTAGAGCTGCTGCAGTTTACTCAGGCATACCCTTTTGATATCCATGAGAATGCCATAGTAAAATGCAATAGACGATCTGATGGTCGATGCCACTGAATGAGTTACACCTGCCACCTGCTGACTTCATGGTGCCACAGTGTTATGTGAGGAGGTGCAACAGCCGATGAACTCGAGAATCTGCTAAGGTGAACGAATCAACGGATTCCAAGGCTGCATGCTATGCCCGTTGTCCTCGCCATGCCCGTGGAGAAAACGATTCAGTTGTAATTCTTAAACTGGTGAATGAATGTCTTGGTAACGTTATTTCATCAGCAAACTGTATGACATGCGGCATTCGTAACTGTACTTCACACTTCACATCATTCAACGATAAGGGTCTCAACGAGTACAAAACTTGGCAACATTAATGTTCAGAGTATGTTGTGCATGATTTCCACGCGCCACAGCGCCACAGTCCAGTTCCAACTATGGCCACCAGGTGCCATGATCAGCCGTTGTGAAACATAGTCTCATTCACGTGACCAGTGAAGTGCAATTATTGATGTGTCAACATGATCTTGGACAAAAGGGGTAGGGCATTTTTGGTGAAGCTCTATAATCAGAACAACAGTAATGCTGCAGCTGCACTTCGAGAATATCGCCGGCTGAAAGCATCGCGGAAGGGTCCTCTTCATCCACCTGCTGTGCGGGACATGATGAAGTTCGAATCAACTGGAGAACTGGACCTCGCTCCGGGAAGAGGCGGACGAGCTGTTGCAACTCAGTTGGTTGATGAAATCGCTGTTGTTATGGCAGACAACGCAACGCTCAATTCCCGATCGTCTGGCAATGCGCAACAGTTGAACATCCCTTGGTCCACTGTACAGAAGGTGCTTCGACCGACTCTTAAACGGTATCCGTACAAGATCCGTATCGTACAGCAGCTTGCACCACAGGAAGCACAACGAGGTGCTGACTTCTTTCTCCACTTTCTCGCAACGGTTGAAGTTGATGGAGAATGGCTCTGGACCATCATACGGACAGACAAAGCTCATTTTTCTATGACGGATCAGGTGACCACACGGAATTGCCCAGTGTTGGGATCCTCACCACCAGTTACTGTGCGTGAAGTTCCTCTATATGATGAACGTGTCACCGTATTGCGTGGCTTCACGGTTACATTCATCATTGGCCCATTCTTTTTTGAACAGGTTGGTGCTCAAGGACCAAAGCCGTGCAGTGTGAATGGCCAACATTACTGCGATATGCTTCACCAGCATATCATACCCGCCTTACAGGAGAGAGGGTGGCCGAGTGCCCGTGCGGTTCTAGGCGCTACAGTCTGGAACCGAGAGACTGCTACGGTCGCAGGTTCGAATCCTGCCTCGGGCATGGATGTGTGTGATGTCCTTAGGTTGATTAGGTTCAATTAGTTCTAAGTTCTAGGCGACTGATGACCTCAGAAGTTAAGTCGCATAGTGCTCAGAGCCATTTGAAGCATTTGAACAGGAGAGAGACGCGTTGAACTCAACAGTTTTCGTGCAAGATGGGGCCTCACCTCACGTCTCTCGTGAAGTTCACCTGCTTCTCCGAAACACATTTGGAAGCGATCATATTATTAGCTAATCGTTTCCAAATCCTTGGCTGCACGATCACCTGATCGCATTTCCTGTGATTTCTGGTTGTTGGGCTACCTGGAGGACAGGGTGTACCAGGGGAACATTCACACTTGTGCTGATCTGAACATAGCATATCAAGAGACGTAGCCAGCATACCTACGGACATGCTTGGTTCTGCTGTGCAGAATGCAATCCTGCGCATTCAGACTCTTGTAGACACTGATGGGTGTCCTACTGAGCCCCTTGAGCCTCTTTTGTAGCAGTAACGGTACTGGTACTCGTATGGCAATTAGCTTCTGTGTTATAACGTATTAAAAATGAAAAGTTTAATTATAACCACCCGCTAATTTTAGATGTAATTTTCTTGTTTTTGAATGTCTTAGGTCTCGTATGTAATATTTATCTCGTTTTTTAGTTACTCATGCGCAGCCTCGTGAGAGACTCTGCGCTTATTCGAGACTACTTAGGTTATATTTTATTTGCGAAGATACACGGGTTTTAGATTATGTTCGCGAGAAGAGCAGATACAGAGTTGCAGCGGGATGTCGTGGTAATGGGCATGTACACGATGGACAAAGAACGTGGCGCTCTCGTGAATTATTACTCTGATGGAAATTATTTTATTGAAGAAATATTATCATTATGCACTGAATGAGAGGGATTTACTATATACTGGATACTATTTTGAGAAGACCGGAATTTGAGATAACGAATGAACACATTTTACCGTACTGCGACAGTATTTAGTTACGTACCGTTGGTTCAACACAGACATTCGGGTCAGGAATCTTTGCTATTTTTATAAAGTTCTGTCACAGTCAAAATTAAGGAATATGAAAAGACCAAAAGAATTCAATCATCAGTGTGAGGACTTTTGTGTTAGAATAAATTTTCATGCTGAGTTACGTTTTTGTGTTTCTCCAGTGTTGACCTTATGTAACTAATTTCTAATAAATATGTTCTTATTGCTTGCTAAGCCTTCAACAGTGACATTATGAAAATAGAATAGTGACAAGAACTGTTTTTGAGATGAAATTTTTTAATACAGTTTCTTGGGAAAAATTTTCGTCCATAGAGAGATAATCCTACATAGAGCTCCCATTACTTGATGAACACATTATTTTTTTATGAGAGATAAATTTTACAAGAACCAAGTTTGCATTGCATGTATTTAAGAGATCTCTTTTCACTATCGTGAGTCTCTGTAGTTAGTAACAGGTCTGAAATTAGGACACGCCTTTTTCTCTTTCTGTTCTACAGTAGTTAGTTGCACCGTGTTTTCCATTGTGACGCAGGTGTGCCGGATACGGGAGCTATGCGTTTTCAATTTCACAGGGTTAGTTAATAGCGTTGGGTTTAATTAGTCTCATTAAAATTCAGTTTTTTAAAAAGAAAAGATAAAAAAGAACAGACGGGGCACATTTCATGTACATTCTCGCAGTCCGATTCGCTTTTCATTCTCGCAGACAGATTTAGTTCTTAACTGTAAACGTACGCCGGCCGGTGTGGCGGAGCGGTTCTAGGCGCTTCAGTCTGGAACCGCGCGACTGCCACGGTTGCAGGTTCGAATCCTGCCTCGGGCATGGATGTGTGTGATGTCCTTAGATTAGTTAGGTTTAAGTAGTTCTACGTTCTAGGGGACTAATGACCTCAGATGATAAGTCCCATAGTCCTCAGAGATATTTAAACCATTTTCTGTAAACGTAATGTTACCTTACATGTATATTGCTTCTCTATTAATGGAATATTTTGTGTGCAACAGCTTACTTTCCTACAGAGACTGTATATTCAGAAATAGATAATTCAGAAGTAAAGCAAACAGGTGCATATTCACATGAGCTTCTTTATCTTTCTTATTTATTAAGATAACTTTCAAGGATTAGCTCTAGATGCAGACATATTGGGTACACAGACAGATTGGGTACAGAGATATCGCCCTGGAGGTCAATAATAGCCTGGTGACCTTAAATATTTGGTCTCTTCAAATCCTGAACCAACAGCAGAATAGAACTGTTTATTTTTCTTGTTTTCGGCTCATCAGGGCCTAAAGAAACATGCAAATGAGTATCCACTGCTTAACTTCTAAAACTCAGGTGCCAGAACGCACCTATTCTAAAATCACAAGTTGTGATGTTTGAAAACTTGTGATAAAACTTAAAATCATTTTTTACAAAATAATTTTCTCAAATTCAGGATTTTAAAAACGATGAAACCACAAGATCCAATATAAACAACAGGTGCTTCCATCTGTTCCTGCAGCAGTGTCACTTTGCTCCTCGATAAGTATCGCCACAAGTTGGTAGTTGTGTCGTCTATGACTTCATGTTATCAAATGCTATAAGCCGCTACGTTCCAACAGTAGTTGCTCGGAGAACGGGTGACCAGTGTTGATTAACAAATAATTTAGTGACACATGACGATGAAGATATTCCTGGCCCATCTGAATCACGTACAAATCCGACTTACCGAAGAGTTAGGAAAAACTGAACATAATGTTACATGAAACACGGAGCTAGATGTTTTTTAAATAACATTCCTATAATTAATGACACATATAACAGCAGATCTCACCATCCTACAAGATCACTGAGGTTCCTCCCAAGCGTAAACAAAAGGCGGTATGCACCGATCACAACTTCTCAACGAAGCTCAACTTATCGTGGTCATACTCTGTCGTTGATCCCAGTTGTAAACAAAAGACTGCTGACACGAAGGTTATCGATATGTACCGACGACAACTTCGGAACGAAGCTTAACTTTTATTGGGTATACTGTACACACACACACACACACACACACACACACACACAGACACGCATGTACACACAGACACAGTACCACGCCCCATACCCTAGTTCATCGCATCACGTTGGTCACCCATTGTGACGTTAACTGGTGCCGGGGCAGCGGTAGAGTATCATTACGTTGTGATTTAATACACGTGTATTATTTTAAATCTCCAGTGCCGACTTGTTCCACCGAGAGAAAAAAACAAAATCCCTGGGACAAGCCGAAAAGACGTTCCCGCCGAAATTAAGTACTGGAAGTATCCCCTAGCTGACGATGTTTATGAATGGCGGCTGATACCATCTTTGTTGATTTTGCTATAATGGCGAGGCGCTTTTAAGATTTTGTACAAATAATCATTAAAACAATAACTGACGCTCTTTTGTGACAAAATGACTTCAATTAAACAGCTTAAATAAAAATTACAAACAAATTGGATGCATTACATGAAGGAATATCTACGTGAAACTAATACTTAAAGTGTACTCACAAACGTAGATTTCCTGCCATATTTGATGGTCACACCCAATCTATAACTGTAGAGGTGTGATCTTTTATTAAACTGAAAAGCCACGTAGAGAGCTATTAGAAACACTATGCCATCAGAGAAATGTGGTTTAACAATCAATCATTGCTCTTCATGCAGCAGTAAAGGTCATATTAGCTTGCACATTATATCGTCTGTACTCATAAATCGGTTCACAGAATCTCAGCAGCTTCAATCACTTCGATGCTTTCGTCCTTTCGATTATCATCATCACCATCGTCGTCTTCGTATTCCTTTCATGGGTTAGGTTGTTGCCTGATACCAACTCACAAACAAAACCATTCCCATTTTTTTTGAGGTCTTCCAAAATCTCTTTTCCTATTTGGCTTGCAGTTTAGCATTTGTGGGGAATTCTGTGACCTGGTATTCTTACCAGGTTTCGTCTCAAATATTTACGATACTGTTAAATTTTTAATTCTCTTCTAGTATCTTAATTTTTAATCATTTATCTTCTTGTGCAACCCTTCATCTTCCTTACGAACCTCATCTATACTGCCTGAATTTATTTTTTTCTCTGCGGTAACCCAGCTTTCCTTTACGAAGTACAACGGAGAAACAGCTACCACTTTACAGAATTTCATTATGAACTCTTCTTGTACTTTATGGCCTAATGTCCTTTAGTGCTACCCCAGACAGAATGGAATTTATGTGTTATGTTTTTAGTATTAGAATCAAAATCGAAACTTATAGCACAGCCTGAATGATAGATTTGAGAGACTCTTCCTAAAACTGATCTATCCAAAATAATTTATGATCTAATGGGATAATTTTTCGGAATGCCATTATTTTCGTTTTATTCCTAGAAATTTCAAAGTTGTTTTCCTTGTATATATCATTCAGCTTACATACTGATCTTTGGAGGTCATATGGATTCTTTTGACTAATAACGATATCCTCTGGTAACAGAAGCACATTCAGGGAATCCTCATTCGGTACCTTAAGTGCTTTCTTTTCTTTACATTTTCATTTCAGAAGAATGAAACGAATATTGAAAAGGGTAGTTGATAGTTCATACACTGGTCTTACAACTTGATTAACAATTATTTCTTCTAATTGCTTTCCACCTATGTTTATTACTGTGCTTGTATGTTTGTTAACACCTTTCACTACCTGTATGAGGTGATAGACATCAGCATTCAGAAATAATCTTCCATAGACTATCACGGCTTGCACGGTCAAAAGCTTTACAACTTCGATAAACGTCATATCCGTGCCGAGATTAAGATCTCTGTGTTTCTCTGTAATATTTTAAATTACAAACATATGGTCTTTGCATGAACGACCTGATCTAAATCTATGTTCCTCAGAAATAATAGCTTCCTCGATATTATTCAACCGGTTATTGATTATCTTTGAGTATAGATTGTAACCACTGTTTAGAAACCCGATCCCACGGTAGTTTCTACAATTATGTTTCATTCTTGAAAAGACAAATATTTCTGTTTCACAGCAAAGGTCTGGGACCGTACAGTTCCTCCAACATTCATTTATTAATTGTAAAAATCTTTAATTAGTTATTCCGGTAGCTTCTCCCTTCTTCATGCCACTCAAAACCTCTTGTAGCTCCTCCATACTAATTGGATCTACTGTTTCGCTGAACATACTTTCCCCAGTGTCATCGTCGGACTTTCGTGTACACCAGATGTCTGTATAATAATTTGTCCGTAACTCATCGGTCGTTGTGTTCAGTGAGGCAGTGTCGTTTTCTTCCTTGTTATTTCTTTAATTTACCTTTATATGCTTCCTCAGAGACTGTTAGTCCTTGAGTCGTTCAGACCATCATTCTACATACATTCGACATCCAGAAATCTCACTTCAGCTTTATATTATCTAACCTTCCACTTCATGTTCCTACAACTATCTGTTCTTCCGATTTTAAGAGATACTAAGTCTCTCTGATCATAGCATCGATACAACAGTAACTGTACGCCTACAGCAATTACATACATACAAATTTAACTATTACAGACAACAGAAATCATATCAATTAAAGAAAAAAAGAAGAATAAACACGCCAGGAAAATTCAGTAACTACAGAGCAAACAAATTTCCACAGTAACACCGTGTGGACAGATGCAAACCCACGAGTGATCATGGGAGCAAGGTATCAGATTTGTTTTAAGAAGTGGTTCAATTGGCTCTGAGCACTATGGGACATAACTTCTAAGGTCATCAGTCCCCTAGAACTTAGAACTACTCAAACCTAATTAACCTAAGGACATCACACACATCCATGCCCGAGGCAGGATTCGAACCTGCGACCGTAGCGGTCGCGCGGTTCCAGACTGTAGCGGCTGGAACCTCTCAGATTCGTTTTAGTATCAATAAATAAGCAGGAGTTGTGTGTGTGAGACAGACTCGACACATACACTTCACCGACAAAAATGGTATTTATCACACATTTCTGTGCGACGAATCACCCCAAACTGTTGGAAAATGCCATCTTACAAAAAGAAAAAAACGTGATCTACGCTCGACGGGACATGAGCCCACTTTATTGTCTACGGCAGTACTTAATACGTTTAATGACCGCCGAATTGGTTCAGAATGTCCAATGGAATTGCCTCCCCGTCATTAGACTTCAGTTTCTTAGTTCTCTCGCTATGTAGATATTTTAAAGTATTGGTGTATTCCACACACTTGAACATGTGTTGCAAATAGCCATTTAAACAAGTACTTTTTTGTTTCTAACCGAGAAATGAAATAGCAATTTTCAGAGATGTTGCTTTACAAATGCTTTAGTAGTGTTTTAATAATGAGGTATTTATAAAAATCGCGCACTATTTTACCCCCTTAGTGGTCGTATTTCCAAGAATTCTGAATCACATGATTTTTATTTCCGATTGAGAAATCAAATAACAGGTTTCGTAGTTGTAGCTTCAAAAAATGGTTCAAATGGCTCTCAGCACTATGGGACTTAATTTCTGAGGTCATCAGTCCTATAGAACTTAGAAGTACTTAAACCTAACTAACCTAAAGACATCACACACATCCATACCCGAGACAGGATTCGAACCTGCGACCATAGCGGTCGCGCGGTTCCAAACTGTAGCCTCTAGAACCGCTCGGCTTCAAAATTGCCTTAATAGCCATATATTTTCAAAAAGCCTGTCATTCCCTATTTCATCCCCGTAGGAGTAGAATTTCGGTCAGTCCCCATCTGAACAATGTCTACATGACAAAAGCCACACTTTCCCAAAATTTCAAGTTTCTATCCTTGGCGGTTTGGACTGAGCGATGATGAGTCAGTGAATCACGCTGGCCCTTTTCACTCCCTTAGGGGCTGAATGTTCCAAAAACAGTCTAACACTTAAGATTTCGTTTCAATCGAGAAGGCAAATACCAATTTTCAAAGATATAGCTTTATAAATGCTTACACAGTGAAATATTTTCGTAAAACATTTCACCCATCCCAGGTGTAGATTTTTTAAAAACAGTGAAATGCCTAATTTTTTTAAATTTGTAACATAGAGGTCAAATGTAAATTTTCATAGTTTTAACTTCAAAAATGCTTTCGTGATGCAATATATTCATAACAAGTTTCAAAAATGGTTCAAATGGCTCTGAGCACTATGGGACTTAACTTCTGAGGTCATCAGTCCCCTAGAACTTAGAAGTACTTAAACCTAACTATCCTAAGACATCACATACATCCATGCCCGAGGCAGGATTTGAACCTGCGACCGTAGCGGTTGCGCGGTTACGGACTGTAGCGCCTAGAACCGTTCGGCCGCCTAGGCCGGCTAACAAGTTTCATTCCTTCATTCCGTACTTAACTCTCTTAGGGATTTAATTTCCAATGAAAGACTTTTTATTATTTGTAACCGAGAACTCAAATGCCAGTTTTCAAAGATGTAACTTTAAAAACTTTATTAGTTTTTAACAATGATTTATTAAAAATAATTAATCTCTAGCTCACCCCCTTAAGGGTTATATTTCGAAAACTGCTGAAACGTATTTCTTTGTATGGTTCAAATGGTTCAAATTGCTCTGAGCACTATGGGACTCAACATCTTAGGTCATAAGTCACCTAGAACTTAGAACTACTTAAACCTAACTAACCTAAGGACATCACACACACCCATGCCCGAGGCAGGATTCGAACCTGCGACCGTAGCAGTCCCGCGGTTCCGGACTGCAGCGCCAGAACCGCTAGACCACCGCGGCCGGCTCTTTGTATGCATCCGAGAAACCAAATATGAATTTCCTTAGAAAAATGGTTCAAATGGCTCTGAGCATTATGGGACTTAACACCTATGGTCATCAGTCCCCTAGAACTTAGAACTACTTAAACCTAACTAACCTAAGGACATCACACAACACCCAGTCATCACGAGGCAGAGAAAATCCCTGACCCCGCCGGGAATCGAACCCGGGAACCCAGGCGAATTTCCGTAGATCTAGCTTCAAAACTACCTTAAGAGAGACATTTTTCAAAAAAAAAATTACATATTTCTCCACCTTAGGGGCCAAATTTCGAAAAATTCTTTCTTAACCAATGCCTACAGTATAAGGACAACACCCTCTGCAACTTTCAAGTTTGTATCCTTATTGGTTAGGACTGGGCGATGATGAGTTAGTGAGTGAGTTAGTGAGTCAGTCGGGACATTTCCTTTTAAATATGGAGATTTAATTAATCAGGAACATACGATGTTGGTACTATTTAATAGATGGAATAGAACAAACAAAAGTTTCCAAACTAGTTTCCATTTACTTAGCGGGGAGAGATGAACGGATGGAGCCGGGCTCATGAAACTACGAGTGCGAACTCTTAATGGAATATGGTGCAAGGTGGTGTTGAAGTGAGGTCCACCTTCCTTGTCGACAGGGGACAGAGATTGCCGGCTGGACAGACGCCGGCCAGGGGGCAAGAGAAAGAGAGAGAGAGAGAGAGAGAGAGAGAGACCGGTTTAAATAACACCGGAAGCGCGGCGAAAGCACGCACGTCGGACGTCGCGCGCCAACAGATAAGTTCACTGGCGCGCTGTCCGCTGCCCGTGGCGAGGCCCGGGGGCCCATAAAGTAGCAGAGATTGTGCCGCACTTTTCGCGGTTATATTTTAGCAGAAAGCCGGACTGCCTTTTACCGGCGGGGGCGGCCCGGCCCGAGCGTAAATATGCCCAGCGGAACGGTCTAACTGAAAAGAACTTTATCGAATGAATGTTTCCATTTGGCCGGAGATAATTGAACCCGGAGCGGGCCTTTTTAATCCCTGCCCTGCCGGCCGCGCTCCGGGCTTCGGCACACGGCTCGTTACGTCATTCCCAGAGCTGCGCAGGCGTCCAGCGTCGCTCCCGAAGCAACCCCGCTGGGACAGGTCACCCAAGTCATCTGGCGCGTTGCACGCATTCTGTGAATAAGAGTGAGCTATCATTAAGGGGAGACGGAAGGCAAGTGGGCTGCTATAATTAGGTTTTTATATTTTAGCATATCTGAAACCCATGGTCTTTCCAGTGCGAAAAAGGTTTTGTTTTATACAATACGACAATTTTTTCGTGTGGTATGATGGTTTTCCTGACGCTCTGTGCAATCTGATGACGGTGACACCAAGGCTTATGACCGGGTATGTGCAGAACAACCCTATGGTCCTAATGTCACCATTTCTAAATCAGAGTGCGTTGGGCATGTCCAGAAGAGTTGAGAAGATTATTGAAAGAAAAGTCAAAAATAGTATTGGAGGATGGTAAGCAGATACGTTGTAAAGGTCGCCTGACGAATGTTGAAATAGACAGATTACAGAATTATTATGGCTTGGTCATAGAAGAAGTGTAGGGACTTTAGAAAACATGAAAAATCTTGGAATGAGATTTTCACTCTGCAGCGGAGTGTGCGCTGATATGAAACTTCCTGGCAGATTAAAACTGTGTGCCGGACCGAGACTCGAACTCGGGACCCTTGCCTTCCGCAGGCAAGTGCTCTACCAACTGAGCTACCCAAGCACGACTGACGCCCCGTCCTCACAGCTTTACTTCTGCCAGTACCTCGTCTCCTACCTTCCAAATTTTACAGAAGCTCTCCTGCGAACCTTGCAGAACTAGCATTCTTGGAAGAAATGATATTGCGAATACATGGCTTAGCCACAGCCTTGGAAATGATTCCAGAATGAGATTTTCACTCTGCAGCGGAGTGTGCGCTGATATGAAACTTCCTGGCACATTAAAACTGTGTGCCCTACCGAGACTCGAACTCGGGACCCTTGCTTTTCGCGGGCACGTTCTCTACCAACTGAGCTACCCAAGCACGACTCGCTTGCCCGCGAAAGGCAAGGGTCCCGATTTCGAGTCTCGGTCCGGCACACAGTTTTAATCTACCAGGAAGTTTCATGAAAAAACCTGTATGGACTATCTTTTTCCATAAGCTTTCCACAAATAAAAATGCAGTGCACAGTCTTCGCCCGAATGATCCTGACACTTGGTGCAAGTACAGGAGAAGTGCCAGATATGACCACAAACATCCTTAACCTGCATCAGTAATGAATGAAATTAAACCCATATTTAGAGACCTTTGTAAAGATACCTTGTTCAAGAAATGTCTTCATGGGAAAACCCAAAATTTAAGTGAATATGTGAGTTCTGTCATTTGAAACTAGTTACTGAAAACTGTATTTGTTCAGCTAACAACCCTCAAATTTGGTGTTTATGATGCTATTTTATGCTTCAGTGATGGTGTAACTAGAAAACTGGATGTTTTGGAATTATTGGACATAAAATGTAGTGGATTTACTGCAAAATCCTTGGTGCAAATAGATAAAGAGAGAATCTGCAAATCAGATATTGCTAATTTAAAATGCACAAAAGAAGCCAGACTGGAAAGAAGAGGGATCAAGAGAAGAAAAAGATCAGTATGATTCAAATGATGCTCTGTATGGCGCAGGAAAATATTAGTGGTAAGTAATTCTCGTCAATAACTATACTAAAATTGTAATATTAAACTTTAAACGAATTATTCTCAAAACTAATTTTTTTAAAATTTCGGGTACCATTATTTGATAAGCTAATGGGGTTAGAAACATGAAATTTGGTCAATTTGTACTGCAGATGGTAATAAATTATTACAAGTAAATTGAGTACCACCAAGCAATCAGAAACAGTTGTATAATAATTAATGTACAAAAAAAAATTACTAGTGAAAGAATAAAATAATTTTTATTCAAAACCATAAGAGGTATTATGCTCATTTTACTTGTAAATTGAGGCACGAATGGTATATACATGTAGTAAAAATTTCATTGTTTTATCAGTTACAGTTCTTCTGAAAAGCGTACCTACTCAAAGGGTAAACTAGCATTGGCAGAATAAAAATTGCCGTCCGTCTCCCCTTAAAGTCTACAAAAGTTTTTTAAAAATCAGGTTAAGTAAGGTGTTTGAAAGTACCGTCGGCGATGCTCTTTTCATATTATTTGGGCAAGTAATGTAAAAAATTCTGAATGATGTTTCTACCATTTGACTGTACAGACTTCTTTCTTTTGTGTTACCATCAAGATATTGCCGTTAAGCCATTATCAAGTGTAAAAATGTTGGAGTACAATTAAACTTCGTTAACGAAAGTCATCGCCAGAATGGATTGAACTCGGTGTCCTAGCACAGCGTGTAGAGCAGTACAAAATCGCGGAAATGCATGGTAGAGAGGCAGCAAACATGTTTTCCAATGAAGCCACAGAATGAGCATCAATACAGTCGCTACATGTGCAGTGAACACGGTCTGAAAGTAAGCTATGGAAGTTACTGGTTAGCTGGTACGTGTTGCATAGCCTGTGATTACAATCAACAGCGTGTTAAGCGCACTGGACTCGCATTCGGGAGGTCGACCGCTCAAACCCGCGTCCGGCCATTGTGATTTAGGTTTTCCGTGACTTCCCTAAATCCCTTCAGGCAAATGCCGGGATGGTTGCTTTCAAAGGGCGCGCACCACTTCCTTCCCCCTCCTTCCCTAACCC